>NW_012267296.1:757870-822621 GCF_000151885.1 Dipodomys ordii
TGCAAGGTTTTTATTTGGCCTTCAGTTATGAAGGAGAGTTTAGCTGGGTACAGTATTCTTGGTTGATAGTTGTTTGTTTTTAGGGCATGGCATACATCATTCCAGGCTCTTCTTGCTTTGATTGTCTCTGCAGAGAAATCTAAGGTGATTCTAATTGATTTCCCTTTATAGTTGATTAATCTTTTTTTTCCTTGACAGTTTTAAGGATCTTTTCCTTGGTCTGAGTTGATCCTGGGTGGATTATAATGTGACAGTGGGATATCCTATTCTGGTCTGGTCTATTTGGAGTTCCAAAAGCTTCTTGTATCTGAATAGGCCTATCTTTTTGCAGGTTTGGGAAGTTCTCTGCTAGGATCCTGTTAAACAAATTTCCTAAACCATTAACTTCTGTTTCAAGGTGCTCCTCTACACCCATTATCCTTAGATTAGGCCTTCTGATGATGTCTTTCAATTGTTGGATAGATCCATCATATTTCTTGGACTTGTCTTGGATGGTTGTATGTTCTTTCTCTATAATATCTAGGCTGTCTTCAATCCCTGAGATTCGATCTTCTGCATGATCTAACTGGCTGTCAAGACTTTCTACTTTGTTTTTTATTTCTTTTCCTACGAATTGGTCAGCTTTGGTGGCTTCAAATTCTTTGTTGAAGCTTTGTTTTAGTTCTTGTATGAACTTCTTTACTTCCTTAATTTGGTGTTCAGTGTTTATTTTCAAATCATTTAGTTAATTGGTTATGGTTTCCTTGGACTCCCATTCCTTCTGTTGGGTTCCATTCAGCATTCCCTTTGTGGCCTCCCTGGCTTCTTTCAGCTCTTTGTTAATGGATCCCATGAATGCCTTTAGTAATCTTTGTGTATTCTCTTCCTGCTCCCTCAATTCCTGCATTACTCTTTGCTTAGCTTCCTCCCGTTCATGCCATTCCTGTAGTTCTCTTTGAGTGTTCTCAGCCTGTTCACACAATTCCTGCCTTTCTCTTTGAGTATTCTCAAACTGCTCAGGCAAATCCTGTATCAGTTTTTGAGTAGCTTCCTCACGCTCATGATATTCCTGTATAAACTTTTGGATTGCCTCCTCTCTCTCCCTCTCATGCACATACAGATTCCTTTGTATGTTTTCAATCTTTTCATTTATCATGTTTGCCAGCAGTGTTTGTAGAGCTATTTGGGAAGTCTCCTGTGGATTGTTCATTATCTGTTCTGTCCCCTGATTATCATGAGTTGGAGTGGAGATACCCGGACTTACCATTTTTCTTGTGGTTTTCCGGCTTACTCTGCCCATTTGGGATGAAAATAACACCAGTTTTGTGCTAGAACACTAACTTAAGGCAAGCATCATCCAAAGTCTGAATTTGCACAGTCAATAGTCTGCAGATACAATCCAGTTCCACAGATACCTCTATTCAACATCAAACAACTATGTATTAATGGGCTACGAACCGCAAAGAAGAATTTGGAAGAGCAGAAATTATTAGGGTTAGGGAGAGATGTGGATAAAAAATAGGAATAGAGTGATGTGGGAAGGTACAGGGAGATTTAACTTAACTAAGTCCTAATCACAAAGCAGGAAATAGGTTGGATAGGATGAAAGTAGAGAGAGAGAATAAAAGAAGCTAGAGAAAGGGAAAAAAAGAGACCAGAAAAAATAGAAAAGTCAAAATTAAAAACATTATGCAGAATCGAGACCAAACTATTCAAAGAACTTGAATATAAAGAGAGAAGGGGATGGATGTAAAGGAGATGTGGAAAACTTAAAAATAAAAATACTTAAAATATTATATTGGTATAAAGAGGTAGTAGTGTTATTAGGGAATTTAACTCTCAGAGGTTTTGAATTGAGTAATAAATTTGTGGATTAAGTGTGTACACAATGGGGGATAGGGTCTAATCGACTACGGGTTTATCTGAGCATGTGCAGAACAACAATTAAGTCACATAAAGAAGAACGAAAGAGAAGAAAAGGTGAAAAGGATAACGAAGAAAGAAAAAAGATCAGAAGTTCAGTAGAGCTAAACAAAAAACAAAGAGAAAAGTTTTTTTAAAAAAAGAGAGAAAATGCACACAGACACATGTATCCCTAAAATAAAGATTATAAGAGGAAAAAAGTTACTAGAAAACAATTTCTTTCAAAAAAGGTAAAAATTAAAAATAGTTTTAAAAAAGAAATTTTTTTATAAAAGTATTTTTTTTTTATAAAAGTATAAAAAAGAAGAAGAAGAAAAAAAAATTTCTTTGATTTTTGGGGGGAGGGTTGGGAAAAATCCTGTATCTCCCTTGTGTCTATAATCAGCCTCTTGTTGGAGTCTCTGGTCTGCTTGTGGTCCTGTGGCTTGGTTGGTAACTTAAGTCAGTTTGTTTGGACAAGCAGAAAAATGCTCTGCTTTACCCAGGATTTTGTGATCCTCGTCCCAGGTTAGTTCAATGGGAGGGAGATCTGCTTTTAGTTTCACAAACGAAGGAGGTGGCTTTTTCCTCAAGTTTGGAGATGCTGTGATGAGGCTAGGTTCTGGGTAGAGTTGAGGCCGTTCAGGAAACAGTAGTTTTTCCTGGGGGCTAGTTTGTGAGAAACTCACAGATCCCAGCCTGGAGCCACTCTCAGGGTTTATGTTTACTGAATTTCAATTGATTGTCAAGGCTGCTAAAGGGAGGGGCAGCCTCTGGCTCTGATTACCCAGTGAAGAAAGCCACTCCTAGGGCTGTTGCCCGAGCTGGGTGACTTTTCCCTGGGTGGAGCTGAGTCTGGCAGGTCTGGTTATGTACTTGTGACCTGCTAAATGACTCTAGTTTTATTCCAAGGCCTGAGTTGGAGCTAGGGGCTCCACCGAGCTTTGTCAGTATCCAAGATGGAGATCTCCGGTACTTGGGGGGGGGGACGGGTGGCCTTCCCTTCTCTGCTCCCTGAGAAGGAGTGAGGATGTCAGGCTTCTACTCACGCCAAGTCTTGGTTCCTGGGTCGTCTCTGGTCTGTGAACTGTAGGGTGAAGATGTCTGCTCCTTGTAGGTTCTTGCTGGTGTTGAGTAGAATCTGCTCGCCTGCTGCATCTGACTCCTTCGTCCTGGAATCTCTGTGATTCAGGTATGGTGGCTGTGGTTGCTGCCCCCAGTGGTGGCAGCTGCTGGAAAGAGCTCAAATCTGTCTCTTTGCCTGGATTTTCCCTCTCTGGCCTAACTCTCTGTCCTGTGATGGCACACTTGGTGTGATTCCTTGGCTTAGGACTTTTCACTGGAACTCTAAAACTGCTTTCTATGCAAGAGCTTGTTTAGCCTCCAGCTTCTCCTCCACCATCTTCCTAAACAGTTCCAGTCTTTGGTTTTACGTCCCAAGATACACAAAAAATTATATAATTAAGATTCTCAATCTAGATTCCAAATTTTCTTGGTGATATATCTAAAGATTTTGGGGGATGCCCTTGTCTTTTATTTGGAACAGGAGAAGTTAACAAAAAGTCATTTGTTTTAGGAAAGTTGTTTCAAGGTTTGGAACACAAATTAGCAGCATTGGCACTCACTAATTTCATGGTTAGTAGAGGAAATTTCCTGATGATTTATCATACATAAATATACCTGCTTTGATCAGATTCATTCAATTTCCCTATTATTCAACCATTATTATAATTTTAATGAATTTTGTTACTCCTTTTTCATGCAAGCATAGAATATACTTTAGCCTCCAGCACCTTCTCCTTTCACCTCTTCCACTGCTCCCATAAAGAATCTTCCTTTTACTTACAAGCCATATTTTATTTCAAGTGTAGATTTTACATATGAAAAAGCATGTAGTATTTAAATTGCTGAATGTGGCTTATGTTGCTCAATATAATGATTTCTAGTTCCACATATTTTGCTGCAAATATCATAGTTTATTCATTTTTATGGTTGAATGACTCTCCATATATATATAATAAATAATACATATACTACATATATATATATATATATATATATATATATATATATATATATGAAGCTATTAAGGTAAGGACACCCTTTTCTAAATTTTTTAGTATTATTTCATGATGCTGGGTTTTGAACTCAGGGACTCACACTTAATAGGCTGCCACTGTTTTGCTGAGTCCTGCCTCCAGCCCTGAGTTCATTCATTTCCGTGAATTGATTATTGCAATACCAAGATTAAAAATCTTATTATGTTATATCTTTTGAATGTAGCTGAACTGTTTTATTTATCTAAAATATTTTATATATTCCAACATAAATATAATTACTAATTCTAAGGGTTTTTTTTTACAAGAAAAAATAGCTTGAACCATAAGGCCCTCTCACTTGCCCTTCTCTCTTAGCCTTTCAATTCCACTTTATAGAATATTTTTGTATATTTTTTATTATCTTTAACTAGTTGTACAAAGGAGTTACCATTCAATAAAGCAGTTTATGTATACAGTACATCTTGATCAGTGTACCCCTTTTCAACATTCTCACCACACTTCCCATCCCACCCCTTCCCTCACTTTTCTTAATTTTTAGTATATATAATGAATTTTTTTGGCCTTTTAATGGAGCAGCTCATGTATACAATTTAAAACTTCATGGAAGGTAACTGAAAACTGCTGCATTTTGTCAAAAGTCTTATTCTTTATGCATCAAAATGGCTAATAACACTATAAAATACAGGATGAAAACTTGTATGTTTTATAACATGAAATATCCATTCATTGTAAAAACTTTAGAATGCATAGAAAATTATTTAAAATCAGTGGAGAAAACCAGAATTTTTCAAACATGGTTATTAACATTTCTTGCATATGTTTCTGGTCTTTCCTTTTTGTGTCACTTTATCCCTATCTATTCCACTAGAAGAATTTTTATTATAACTTTTATTATAACTAGGGCAATGATTGATATAGTTCAAAGAATAAATTCTTTTGAATCTCACAGTTCTACATTCAAATCTTACTTTTTAGGATAAGAAAAAATATAGGGTAAACTTTATAACCTTAATTCTTCCTTCTTTAAGTAGCGCTAATAAAATATCTATTAAAGTGTTCTTGTGAAAATTAAATACATCAATATAAAACATATTTTGGACAGCATTGACCTAATAGTTATTGTTTCCAATTTGGTTATTTCCCTTAAATAAGGCTTGTACATTAAATTATAGAACATCAGATACTCAAGTTTCTTGAAAATAATTATAAAAGAGAGAGGATTTAGTAAGAAGCATTCCTTTATACTTGCTAAAATCATACCATATAAATTATCGTAAGTAATTATGAATAGCCATGAATTTGGGTTATATCTTTTCTCTTCAGGAAAATGACTACTACAAGTCAATATAAAGGTCAAGGCTATTTGTGCTGTCCAGTATTTTTGTCAGCTATGGATGACATAAAAAACACCATGGTTTGTAGCTCAAATTCTCTCTCTCTGTATAGACCTTTGACCTTGCTACATCAGTAACTTCTACTGTTCTCTTTCTTTAACAGAATCTTGAAAAATAAAGACAATATATGATAATATATGTAAAATCATCTGGATTGTACCAGTCATACAGAAAATGTTTAATGACTATGAGTGGTCATTACCAAAAATATTTGAAACATCTTGGGTCACAAAGAATTGTGTAATATACATTTAGAAATTAATGCAGTTTGACATTTGTATAGATGCTATATTTGTTATGTGCTTGAAATAATAATGATGATACTTTCGTAACCTAAAAAGACATCAAGAAATGGAAATTATCCAAAGGAACTACAACTTAAGTTTCAAGAACAACAAACTACAAACCAGTTATCCGTTTCCTTTGTCTAATAAGATTCAAGGGCATGTTAAATTGAAAATTGATTAACTACATATGAGAGGAAAATAATTCAACAAAAAGAACTTTTTCTGCAAAAACGTGACAAATGGGCGTCCCAGAGTCAAGCCTTAGATTTCTCCCACTTAAAAATTATTTGTACTTTTTCATTGAGAAATGCTTTTGAGATGTATTGCAAAGTTTCATCATTTTCAGAAAATAAAATGCTACGCTGAAAACCTATTCACTTTGCAGTGCAGATCAAGATATTCCTTCTACAAGCACTACAGGGATGTAATCAGATTCTCTCATTATTTCTGTCTTTCTCTGACTCGCATTCTCTCTTAATACACTGCTCCAATAGAAATGCTCATAATAAAGATCACAATCATCTAAAGCTGTGAATAAGATATATTCTAGGTTAATCAGAGCCATGAAACTCTGCCTAATACACTAGGCTAAGTTCAGGACTTTAATGTATTGAGTAATCCTTTGGTGTATCCCCATATATACTCTAAAACAAGATAGCATCTGTTAATATGACTTTTCAGAAGATTAGAATGGGTAGAAGTGCTTAAGTTGAGTGTCAGAATGTTACACGTTTTTCTAAAACAATTGTTATTTATGTGGTGCTGAGTATTGAACTCATGGACTTTAAAATGCTAAACACATGCTTTTCTATCAAGTAACACCCCCTAATTCCTGGTATTTTGGATTGGAATATCTTTCTTTAAACAGACTTCAACACTTTTAAGATGATGTGGATGAAGATACATATAGTCTACATAGCTAATTTTGAGGGGAATATAATTACCTTTATGTTTAGTACATTAAGGTGTAAACAGGATTGGTAGATGTTCCAAGATGTTTCAAGCCGGGCACTGGTGGTTCAAGCCTTTAACTCTAGCTACATAGGAGGCTGAGATCTGAGGATCTCGGTTTAAAGCCAGCCCGGGCAGGAAACTCCGTGAGACTCTTATCTCCAATTAACTACTAGAAAACCAGAAGTGACATTGTGGCTCAGATGGACAGTGCTAGCCTTAAGCTTAACTCAGGGACAGCACCGAGTCACAGATGTTTCAGAGGAAGTTATGTCCTTGACCAAATCTATTCATGTAACCATAGGAGTAGTGCAAATTATTTAAAATCTTATTCAAAAGAAGAATTCTAAACTTCACTTCTGGAAATTTCTATACAAAATTATGAAAATGGAACACAAGTTGTTCTGATAATAGAAAATTTTGTATTCTTTAGGATCTATGGGCTGTAATCTCTTCCTTTACAGGTCCTGCAAGTCAGCCATATAGTGCTAGAGTTAATCTAGCCTTCCGTATTTCATAGCTTGGTACTTACTCTTTTTATATAATAATTTTGTGTATTGGGGCAACAAATTCAAAAAGTTACTTTAACACAACTTTGGGATATTGTGACAATTTGTCTAATAAACAAGAAGATAACTACTGAGAGACAACTAAACAACTATGCATGTTGTCAGCATGTAGGACAAAGGGAGGATTCACATCCTCAGATAGAGGAAATAGGTGTGAGGTTTCAATTTGGTACTTAAAATATCATACAACTTATAACTTATGAATTATTTCTTCAGTTTTCGATTTAACAACTTTAGACTGTGATTGGCTGAGTGTAACTGAAAGTGTGGAAAGAAAAATTGCAAAGGTGATTATTGTTTATCTCAAACTATGCTGTTATTATGGTGAAAAGCATGCAAAAATAAAATAAGGAAATTTATTTTTCTGACATCTTCATAGGCATAGAAGACAAGCCCCTTTGATCTATAATATTATATATATATACATATATATATATATATATACACATACACACACATAGAGAGAGAGACATTCTATTTTTGGCACTACATATCCCAAGTATTTTCTTTGTCTGCAGAATTTGAGGCCTTGCTAACCAGCTGGACAAAATAAAAGAGGACTGAGAAGAAAAATGCAACTCAAATCTAGATTTAGATTCTACCTCACAATGCTCAGAATGGCTGTCACCAAAAACACAAACAAGAAGAAATATATGCAAGGAGTTGAAAGGTAGGGATGGGACTAACTCTATGCTGGTAGGAATGTAAAGTATTTCAGTCACTATGGAGTTTTTACTAAAGAAAAAAATATAATAAAAATCTAGAAGTGCAACTTCCAAATAATGCAGCCATCCTGCTTTACTCCTGGGTAATTACCTGAAGGAATATAAAATAGTATGTCATAGAGGTACCTGTACATTCATGTTTACTGCAGCAATATTCACAATAATAGCCAAGATATCTAATCAGCTTAGGTGCCTGTAAATCTATAAAATGGTACATTTTTCAGAAATAAAGGAAAATGAAATTGTGTCCTTCACAGAAAAGTAGATGGAACTAAAGGGGACTAACCCACTCTTACCAAGAGAAGTTTCCAATGTTTTCTCTCATATGTGAAATCTAGAGGGGAAAAGGGGTATTATAAGAACAGGAGAGGATTGAGATAGGGAAAAGAGAGGGAAGTGTTTTAAGAAATGGTAATAGACAAGGTGAATATGATAAAAAGTAAAATGTATATATGTATAGAACTGTCACAATCAAACACTTTATTTGCATAATTAATAAGTAATAACAAAAAAGGAGATCTGTGGTGGGTTAGTAAAAAGTTTTCTTTTAAGAAAATGACACAGCAGTGAACACAGCGTTTTGGATCACAAAACACTGATAAAATATCAGTCACATAACCATATCAAGCTACTAGGAAAGTCTGCATATGTAGTCTCAAGACAGATAACCTTATGTTTTGGTAAAACCTGATAGTATATCTATTGAAATAAAATGAAGTAAAAGATAATAGATAACAGAGCAAAGGAAACCTTCATAGGCTCCATTATTTACAAATGTTAAATGTGCATAAAATACTCTATAGAATGCCAATGGCATGTTATAGCAGATGACAGTACAATGGTAAGTTGTCAGCAGAGGCCATCAGATTGAGTTCAATTCCAGAATATATAGATCAGTTATAATAATTAAGACTTTTGTTTAAGTAAAAAAATGATACTCCAGCAACCCCACATCATGGAACATATAGCTTAAGTAGCATTTTTTAAAATCCATTTCCAGAACTTTAACATGTGATAGTTTGATTTCCAAAGCTTTTGACACTGAAAGGGGGATTTAAGTGCTACAGAAATACAAAAGAAAGACTGATCACTTCCAATTGGGAAAGCTCAAAGGAACCTTCTTGAATGAAATGACATTTGATACAGATCTTAAAGAATGAGGAGCATTTGTGCAAAGAAACAAGGCAGAATGAACACAGAAAAGTTTTTATAACGGGTGAACACAGAGAAGACAACTTAAAAAATACAAGGCACTCCAAATAAGGATTTAATTCAACTCTAGAACTAGTAGACCAACTCCTACAAAAATATGGAGTAAGACAAGATGTGGAACAAACAAACATTTAAAAATCTTAACTGGTTTGCATTTCTCATTTTTTTTTTTTATCAGTCATGGTGCTTGAACTCTGGGCCTGGGGGCTGCCCCTAAACTCTTCAGCTCAAGGCTAGCACTCTACCACTTAAGCCACAGTACCACTTCCAGTTTTCTGGTAGTTAATTGGTTCTTTTTGCCTAGGTTGGCTTTGAACCGCAGTCCTCAGATATCAGCCTCCTGAGTAATGAGGATTACAGGCGTGAGCCACCAGCACCCAGTAATTTCTCTTAATTTTTAATCAACTTCCATTCTAATTTAATATTTTATGATTTAGGAATATTTTTACAAATTTGTAACTATATTCCACATTTCAATGATTTGACATCAAGAGATATACATCCTCTAACAAATTAAAAGGAAAAGGTTAAACACAGAAGAGACTGACATATGTGCTACTTTTAAATTAACATTAAATCAACTCCCTTGAGCCTCTTACTTTGTTTGATGGACCTCAGCTATAATGTCTTTTTTTCCCTGAGTTTTATTCTTTCTAATCCATATGGTAATAATTTCATACATTATTTTGTGATATGAATATGCAACTCTTATTAGTATTTCTATTCATTCAGTGAAGAATCTGTGTAACAGAAATAGCAGTACGTCATCCCTTTGTATAAAGATAGTTTGACAGTTCCTAAGGACAAAGCTAAAAAGTGTTGAAGAAATTGTCAAATGTCCTTCATTGATACAAGACCCATACACCACTATTCAAATGCTATTCTCTTTCTTACTAAGGTATTGATTTTTGTTCAGTTTCATAATAGCAATTTATTTCTACATTCTTAGCATACTTTTAAAAAAGTCCTCCATCAGTTCTTAGTAATCCACATGAATAGTAGTGGAGAATATTGGAAAAACTCAAGTTAAATTACTGTTAATTTTATTTGGATAATCTGCATATAGTAATGTGACATTTCTGAAGGAGGAAGATCACATTGACCATCAACTAGTATATTTTTCCATGTTTTCTCAACAGAATATTAGCTTAGGAGTGACACAAACTGGAACTAAAAGTCTGTGAATATCATCTATTATGTGGCCTAGGCATGTTACTTAAAATTAAAGGAAATGATACACTTACAACTTGAAAATTGTCATACATATCATGAACACGCCATAATCAGTGACTTTTTCAAACTATTTGCATATTATGTTTGAGAAATGAATGACAAAAAAGACATAAATGGCAATCAATTCAACAAACATAAGATATGAGCACATGATTTTATTTTAGCACCAACATTTTAGACATTGCAAAGGCTGTGAAATATTTTAATACTATTTTCAGTATAGCTAGTGATGGATTCAGAAATTATTACTCAAGGAGTTGAATCTTATTTGCATCAGATGTTTGAAATAATTGAATTTAAGTCATTTCTGTTATAGTTGGAAATAAAATAAATCATTTGAAACAATGACATTTCTTTCAAAAACATTCCTATCAAAGGATTCTTATTTTTTTTATTTTTTTTAATTTAAATTTATTTTTTTGTGAACATACTGTACAGAAGGGATACAATTACATGGGCAGGATAATCCGTACATTTCTTATCAAGCATTGCAGCCTCCTCCTTTGTTTACGCTTCACATCCCTTCCCAGCCTCCCTCCCCCACCTCCCACCCAATCCTCCCCCCCTCGCTCCCCCCCCTCCCCGCACCAATGTTGTAAAGCTCGCTTTCGACATGACAACTTGTATTTCTCATTGTTGGAACAGGTCCACCTGTATCCTTAAACGACTTGTTTTTCCCCATCTTCTCCACAAGTTATACTGACATCAAATATAGTGAAAGCAGGGGTTATACTGTGGGGGAAGGACATACAAAGCAACAAAGAGATAATCTTATAAATGCGTTAGAAACAAATGCATGAAAGAAAAAAAAACATTAAAATACATATCTAAGGGTTCATTTTCCTAACATCACATTATCTGACCTTTTCCGCTTGACTCATAGATATACTAGATATTGCATATAAGGGAAACCATGGGACCTATGTTTCTTTGGGCCTGGCTTACTTCACTTAATATAATTTTTTTTCCAAATTTTTCCATTTCCTAACAAATGGGACAATGTCATTCTTTCTGATGGAGGCATAGAATTCCATTGTGTATATATACCACATTTTCTTGATCCATTCATCTACTGAGGGGCATCTGGGTTGGTTCTATATCTTAGCTATGGTAAATAATGCTGCAATAAACATAGTTGTGCTGGTAGCTTTAGTATGGCCTTGTTTTTGATCATTTGGGTAAATGCCAAAGTGGGATTGCTGGGTCATAGGGGAGCTCTATGTGGAGTCTTTTGAGGAACCTCCATACTACTTTCCAAAGTGTTTGAGCAAGTTTACACTCTCTTTTTCTGTGCTTTGATAGCTATATGTACATCTGATTTGGTTGACTTTACCTTTGTCCAATAAAAAATAATTAAATATATCCTTTATATATGTGCATCATTACTTGGTTTGTTCACCTACACTAATGAGCTTCCTTATTCATGAAAACTAAAGGGGCAAATTTCTTAAGTATATTTAAGCGCATTTAAATTTAAAGTATCATTTCCAATTCAAGATATGATATATTAGCATGCAATTTGAAAAAGTCAATATTATGGATTTTATGAATTGGCTTTTAAAAATACTTATGAATTAATGGTATAATACCAAATGCTACTGTTGACACATAATTGGCTTATGTGTTCTCTAACTTTATGACTGCATGAATCTCTTTTTTAAAGCATAGCTGATTATATGGTTAAGAAATAGGGCCCAGTTGGAGGGAGTAGGTGTCATTGGGGGCAGTTCCCCCTTCAGGTATAACATTTTTTCACTTGCTACAGGACTGAAACCTCTGAAACTTGCAAAAACCATATGGAAAAACATACTAAATGGTACATATAGGTAAGAAAGATTGGGGTAGCATGGTATAATAGAAAGGGATTATCTGAACTGTTTTACATTTTTATTACAATTTTTGTAATTCTTATTTGATTTCTAATCAGTGGAAAGTAACTGTAAAATGTTACCAATTTAAAAAAGCAGTTTATGAATTCAATGCATCTTGAAAAATGTCACCTTTTTCAACATTCTCACACATCCCCCCCTTACCCACCACTTTCCTCACTCTTCTTAATTTTGTAGAATGCTCACTGAATTCTTGACTCCATTCTCCTCTTACCAGTTTCCACTTGACCCTACCCCATGCATTTCAAGTACTTGCTTCCTTTGAAATTTGACAGTGTTGGTTCAACTTTTATCACTTTCAATAGCTAGTACTCTACCACTTTCAGCTACAGCACCACTTCCAGTTTTCTGGTGGTTAATCATAATAATAGTATCATGGACTTTCTTGTCCATGCTGGTTTTGAACCACAGCCTCTGATCTCATCCTCCTGAATAGATAGGATTAAAATTATTGGCCACCAGAATCTGGTGAGAATTTTTTATAAGAGACAAAGCAAAAAACTTGAAGGAAAAATTATAGATAAATTTACATAAACTTAAAAGTATTTAAATTTTGGTTAAGTACTTTCAAATATAATAATGATATAATTAAGAGCAAAGTTTTCTGCTCACAATAAACAATCAAAGCCACCATTTGAAATTTAGGTGTGAGTTCATCCTTAAAAGGTAAACTGAGTATAGCATTTTCACTACTTCTTTTTGAAAGCAAAGTCTAGACCAATACACAAGTAAAGGGAATCCAAACAAGATTTGAAGAAATAGAGATGATAATTCAAATAAGTTATTGTGCCATGTATTTACAAATATAAGGAATTAGATATGCTGATTAAAATCCATGGAAATATGCATAAATATCACCGTTGTACTATACAAATGTTTTTTTAATTAAGAGAAGAATGAATAAAGACATATTTATATCACCTTTAATTATGTTGTAATATTTACTTATGTATATATTTATACATCTGGATCCATGCTTCCAACTGTGGTCATTTTCTTGCTTACAACTTTTTTCTTTGCCATAGTATGAATCTGGATATTACCAATTGAATCTCACACTTTTATCTGAAATTTTCTTTGTTTTGTGTTCATCTTAAAAATATTTTGCAATATCTAACATTCTTAGTTGACAGGTTTATTTTCTCATCATCCCACTGTTTTCTATATTTTATGAAGAAATAAATAGTAATCACACTAGGTTCATTCTTTACATAGTAACATGTTTTATATTATTGATATAAAGATTTTATCAAAATCTGGTTTTTAGTATTTTTATTCTATCTAAATATTGTTTTCTTTGTGTTTATCCTTCTTGTATATTGTTTGTTTCTTTGATATTTAGGCTAACGTTTTCATCTAAATAAAAGTGCTGTCAATGATTTATTTCTTCAAATAAATATAGTCCTTATTTATTTTTATCCTGATCTTATGATATTACCATTATGTCTATTTTGAAATCCTCAAATAACTCTTAGGCTCTATTAAATTTTCTTCATTCTTTGTTTCCCTGTTATTGAGATGATAACATTTCTATTGATTTATTTACTGATACTTTCTTCTTTCATGCCAAAACTACTATACAGACTCACTAGTAAGTTTTTTTTTGTTTTGATAATTATGCATTTTACTGGAAAATATATTTGCTACTTTTCTGTAGTTTCTAACAGACTTCATTAAATTTTAGGCCAATTCCTCTGTTTCTAATATTTTTCTTTGTCATGGAACTTATTGTCAGCAGAATTGAAATTAATCTCAAATGTATTTTATATTTTAGTAGAATATTAATTGAGAATATTTACATGTTACATAGAATTCTATGAGTTGAAATTTATAGAAATTTGAATGAAGTTTTTTTTGATGAAAATGAGCAGAGATTTGAGTTGACAAAGAAGAACTAGCATAAATAGACCCACTGATATCATCCAGTCTAAGAAAAAAAAACTATAAAAGAAAACTGAACAGACTTCAGAGACCCATGGAAGACCATTGTGTATATGAATGTGTACAATAGAAGATTTAAAAATGAAATATAGTACATTTTAACCTTAATTTTTATTGAAAATTTAAAGTTTAAAATTTTATTTAAACAAATAAACAATATTTTAGTTTGATTAAAAAGGTAACTAAATATTACATATAAGCAAGAAACTTCAAACACTGCAAATGAGATAAGTACATAGACAATTATTCTTTGGCCCAAATCAAGCAATTGAAAGAAAAATAAGAAATCATCAAAGTAGCAAGCGAAATAGTTCAGCAAATAAAATGCACGCTCAACAACATTAACAAAATAATCAGAAAATCTGAGGACTAGAAAGGATTGGAATAGCATATTGCAAGACCAAAAGAAAATAGCCAATAAAGAACTTTTTGGTTCTGAAAATTATCCTTCAATAATGATTGATAAATTCATTATTTTCCCAGAAAAGTGAAAACAAAGAATTCATCACTATAAAAATTCCCTTAAGATATACTAAAAGAATATCTTAAGATTCACATGAAGAAATATAAACACATAATACAAACATTGAAATTAATATAAAATATGGCATAAATAGATTTGCTTATAAAACTATCCCTTTAAATAATTTATTAGCAAACATACAACAAAATAAGATAACGATGCCAATGTACACAATGTATAATCACATGACTTATATAATTAAAAAGTTATCGATGATCCAAATTACTATATATTAATAAAATTGAGTTATTATTGGGATGGAAATTTGGCTCAGTGGTAGAGTGTCTGCCTAGCAATCATGTAGCCCTGGGCTCGATTCCTCAGTACCACATAAACAGAAAAAACTGGAAGTGGTGCTGTGGCTCAAAGGATAGAGCACTGGCCTTAAAAAGAGAGGCTCAAGGACAGATCCCAGGTTCTGAGTTCAACCCCCAGGACTGGCAAAAAGAAATTTAGTCACTATCGAGCCAAAATTTTAGATAACAATGTAAAATCAGAATGTCATGTTAAATTTTTATTACGATATTGAAGGAAACTACAAAGAAAATAACTAAAAAATATAGCAAAGAAAATGAGAGCATTTATGCATATTTAACAATATTGACTTAAGGTAAATGAAATTAGTAATGAAGGAGAAAAAATTATATGACTTAAAAATCAATAGCAAATATACACATTAACCTGAACTTGTAATAATATCAAATATATATGGGTTAAATACTCCAACTAAAAGGAAAATGCTGGTGAATAGATTAATAGGAAAATAAAAATACAGATATATTTATAAAACATCTTGAAAGACAAATTTTGTATTCAAGTAAAACTAGGTTAAAAGTAAAAGGATGTAAAAAAAAATAAAGTATGTCATACAAGTAATAGCCAAAAGACAGCTGCAGTTCCTACATTTATATCAGACCCAATAGACTTTAAGACAAAATATTTCTAGAGTTACAAAAGGTATACCATAATTTAATCAGGTTGGTTGTGTGTGTATGTGTGGGGGGGGGTGGGTGTGGGTGAGGGATAGGGGTGGGTTTGGGGGAGTGTCCTTGTATGTGTTTACCTAGGAAATTTGTATTTGAATGTTTCACATATAAAAGAATACATATACCCTTTGTTTTTCTGGACCTGGCTTTTGTTTCACTGTGGTGAATAGTGAACTCAGAGTTTCAAACAGTCTATGCAAGATATATGTCAGTAAGCTGCAAGTGTATTCCTCAAGCTTAATAAAATGTAGAACCACAAAGACGAATACACAGAAGTCTTAAACAACAAGGTATGTTAATTGTAAATATTAGAATGTATAAATTCTTCCATCCACCAAGTGAAATATACTTGTTTATAAGACTATCCCTTTAAATAATTTGTAAGTAAATGTACAGCCAAATAAGATATCAATGCCTATGTACCCAATGTATACTTGAAACATTACCCAGATTTAAATTTAAAATAATACAAGACAAAAAATTGAAAAAAATTATAAATACCTGAAAATTAAACAACGTATTACTAGGCACCCCTTGGTTTAAACAATAAAAATCTAAGGACTTTATTTCAAGGACATAAATGAAAATGAAATCATAGTATGTTTTACTTTTGGGGAGAAATTATACAGTGCTCAAAAGTTTCTTAGTTTTTTAGTATGCAAATAAACACATAAATTGAGTTCTTTAAACAATAGAAATGTATTGTCTCTGAGTTCTGAAGCTTGAAAGTCTGAAATGAATATGTCAGATATGAGCTTACACTGTAAACTACTGGGTTATTCTTTGCTGCCTTTTATTAGTTTCAGGCAGTTTTCTGGCAATCCTTGATATTCCTTGTCTTTCAAATGCATCACTGTACTCATTTGTTTCCACATGGTATTTTCTCTGTGTTGCTTCACATTATTATCCGTTTATGTATGTTTCTGTTTCCAAAATATGCACATGTCATATTACACACGTTATATGAAAATGAAAAATGGAGTCATACATATATGAAACATGACTAATGACTTAACATACTAATGAACATATCAACATACTTAGGCTTCAAATTGCTAATATCTGAATAAGTTCCCATTTGAATATAAAGCTTAGAAGTGCAGTGTATCTTTTTTAAGGCTCACAGTCTAATCTATTAGTGAGGGAATTTATAACTATTATTGCCTACACTAAGAAAATTAATTAGCTCAAACTAGTAATAAAAACTTCTACAATAAGAAAATAAAACTAAAAGCTGTTTCTTTAGAACTGTCAACAAGCTTGGCAAAATCTAGCTAGAATGAGGAAGAGTGTGATCTCGAATTACCAGCACTTAAAGATAGAGTGATATTAAACCTTAATATTACAGAAGGAAGTTACTCAAAAGAATATTAAGACTAAAACAAGCAGTTGCATTAAAAATGCAGATAATGATGAATCAATAAGTTTGGTATAAAGATATGAGTAACAGAAAAATATTCAAGAATAAATGGAAAGTCAGATAAAATGAGTAAAGAGAATGAGTTATTAATTACAATATGTTATACAAACAAAAATAGGCACAAATGACTCAGTTGATGAATATTAATAAACTTTCAAAAAATGTAAAATGATGGAACACTTCCCAACTTACTTTTCTCAGCAAGTGTTACTCAAAACAAGACAAAGTGTATCTTTCTCACTTTGGGCTTTTAAGGCTTATAAAATCATACCTTAGTCTGTTTCAAAGACTCAATCTCTTCATAATATTGCATTGAAAATGATGATTTGTTATGTTAACTTTAGGGTGACACAATGAGAACATAGGATCTCCCGAGACAGCAACTTTTAATATCAACACATTATATTGAATGTGTACGCATTAGTTTAGGAATGATGCAAATACTCAATATATAACAAGAAAAAAACAAGAAAATATAGACTGACATTTCTTATGACTACAGATACAACTCCATGCTATAAAAATTGCAAATATCTGCCAGATATAAAAGAATCATGAAAACTAATCAGGTAGAATTTAGTGTAGGGCTATATGGTTAACCCAGCACACAATCCATATTATTATTGGGAAAACAGACAACATAATATGAATACCTACTTATAATAAAATTACTAAAAGGAAATTCATTATATGATAATAAATTTCTCAAAGCTAGAAATAAATTAGAAACCTGAAAAATGGAGCTAATATAATCCACAGATAGAATCATAAAGAAACTAAAGAAGAATTCTATTTATAACAATAAGTTACTAAAATATTGGGCTAAAGATTCAGCTTTCTGGTAGAGCATTTCTTTAGCATGTTAGAAACCCTGAGTTCCATGCTCAGCACTGCAAAATATGAAAAAATATAGGTATAAAATTTTTAGAGCAATATAGGAACACTACACTATGCTCAGCACAGCAAAAAAAAAAAAGATTATCTGAATGTATGGGGAAGCACTACATACTTATTTATAGGAACAAGTTATTATTACAATGCCAATATTTGCAAATGTATTTACAAGTTCAATACATTCTTTGTCAAATTACCAGCTGGATCTAATCAAAGAAATTGAAAAACTGAGTCATTTGCACAAAAATGCAAGGCACTTGTATGGCCAAAACAATTTTCATAAGGAAGAACAATGTTAGAGTACTCCTTTTTTTAATAGTTACTCCAAACAAAATGAATAAGGAATGGTATGCATCTTGTATAATCATTTTTCTAATTTGGGGAGGGGAAGGAAAATAACAAAATGCTGAAATAAAGATACAAGTTTACCCATTGTAACAATGACATGTACTAGACACTATGTTGAAAATGAACTTTACAACTTGTGGGGGGAGGGAGGAGTTGGGGAGGTGGGGCAGGAAGCTATGGTAGGCGATAAACAAAGGAGGAAGTAACAATGCTCCATAAGAAATGTACTCATTAACTTACTCATGTAATTGTAACCCCTCTGTACACTATTTTTACAATAAAAAACATTTTAAAAAAAGAATGTTCATGTAGGTTGTTGGGGGCCTGAGATGGCCATCAGGCAGCGCTTAATGGTGGAAGAAAGGAAATGAAAGTGATATTGAGTCAAATTCTGAAGGCGAAGTTTTTCCTGAGAACTCTAAATTTAACTTACTAGAAGTTAAAGAGGACGGGACCAGTAGTAAATCAGATGCCTCAGATTTTCCAGAATTTAGCCCAGAAGCCCCAGATCCAGGCAAATGAATATGAAGAGTGCCCTTCCGGCATTCCCATAAATATGTGGAATAAATTTCAAAAACTGCATAAAAATCATTCTAAGCAGAAAAGTTCAGTCTCAAGATTCAGAGGAAAAAAGAAAACACTCCAGGAAGAATAACAAATAATCTCATAGTGAACAGTCCTCAAATGAAGCCCAGAGGAAGGAACTTACTCAGTATTTTGGAGCCAATGATAGATTTGAACCTCCTGTGGGGGGTAAAAAAAGTTGAAAAGTCAGGTCTTGAAAACAGTATAGACCAGGCTGTGGAGGAGTGGGATGTTGAGAAGGCTGAAGAACTCAGCAAGCAGCTAGTTATTCATGAGCTTGATGTAAAAATTGCTAAAGCAATTGCCTGTTGAAAGTTTGTAGAAGCCAAAAAGGAAGCTGAAAATTCACAAGCAGCTCGAAAAAAGAAGAAACTGACATGGAATACATGGAAAACTAAAAACATAATGGGATATTTGTTACCTTGCAGAGCTCTGAACACTTAAGAGACTCATATACTCACATTAACAAGATTTTCCTGCTTAAATATGTTGGAAATTGACCGAAGTAGGAAAAAAATGTGCATAAAACTTAGGGGTTGATTATCATCTCTTGGACATTTCTAAGGAGTTTATTCTTGAAGTGGATGTTTTTGTTTTTTGTGTAAGAAATTAAGCATACACAGAGGAAAATGTATGGGATTTTTTGTTACTTATTTATTTGTATAGACCTACAGTCTAAAATCAATCTGCTTTTCATTTGTTTGCTATAGCAAAGCCCATAATGTCCTTGGACTTTCTTTATCTGTTCTAGGCATTACTATACTGATTCTGGAATTGTGATTTTAAGATTGTGACAGTTTTTACAAGTAATTTTACCTAATGTCATAAAAACAATTATTGCTCCCATACTGGAAGCAGTAGAATTGATATTTTTATGGTAACACAGTAAAATAATTTTGTGTACCTTCAGATGAGATCATTATAAGAAGGGGATAAAATGTTGCATATAGGGGGTGGTTTAGTTTCAGCTCTGCATAGAAATGTCATAAACTTTCTCAGCTCTGTCATTCATTAAATTATTAGATGGTATAGTTACATTAGATGTATAGATTATACTAGATGTATAGTTTATTAAACAGATAAATATAATTACAAATAACAACTGAATTGTTCTAAGAAAAAAAGAAATTCCATGTAAGTCATCTGAATGTCTAAATATATATCTTCACATTTAGGTTCAACTGATTTTCTATAAGTTATTTTAATGGGAGATTAATGAGTTTCTACACATGGTGCCATATCAAACCCTCGGAAATTAACATACAAAATTTAGTTGTAAATTAAGCAAAAACTAAATATAAAAATATATAAAAATTTAGACGCTTTTGGTGAATTTAATAATGGAAATTTTATATAGTTTGACACTCAAGGAAAAAGCAAATAAAAAAGAAAAATAACTAAATTAGACAAAAAAAGAATTTTGTGCTGCAAATTATACCATCAGTTAAAAAAGTAACTTCCAGAATATTAGAAAATATAAATTATCATGTATATGTACTACATTTTCTTGATCCATACTTCCATCAGAAAGAATGACATTTTGCCATTCATAAGGAAATAGAAAGAAATAAAAAAAAATCATATTAACGGAAATAAGCCAGACACAAAGAAACATAGATTCTATGGTTTCCATCATTTGTAACAATTAGTATATTTCTAGGATAGTCCTAGATGATCACAATAGTTCAATAAGTATGTACATATGACCATATATGAAGATGCTAAGTGAAATGAACTCCAAGATACAGAAACAAGAGATTTTTCTTTGTTATTGTTGTTTTTAATGTACGATGTGAAGTTATTCCTTTTTTTCTTGTGTTTTTGTTTCTTTTTGGCCCCCTATGGTTTATCCCTTGTCACAGTATTTGATTTTGATACACATTTATCTGAATTAGCAAAGGGAAGGGGAACAAAAAAATGGTGGGACAAAGGAAAAATGATGAGCCAATGCAACAGCGATACTCACGAGACAATATGTTGGAAATTAACTGTTCAACTTGGGAGGTGAGTGGAGGAGGAAAAGTGGGAGAAAAATGAGGGAAAGGACAAAAATTGGAAAAGCAATATACTCACTGCCTTATGCATGTAACTATAACCCCTCTGTACATCATCTTGACAATAAAATTAATTTAAAAAAAGAAAATAATTTTGTTTTATTAGTCACACATATTTACATCATATTTATATTTATAAATAATTTTTGTAATTAAGCTATCAATTAAAATGGATGTGCAATACAATATAAATTTTATATATATTATCAAAATAAGTGAGATAGATAAAAATATATCTTAAATGATTCTATGTTCAAATGTTGGAAGACCAAACACCCTTAAAATAATTTTACTCCCAATTTTTCTTACAAATTCTACAGAATCCAGCCCAGGCGATTTATTTGCAAAAAGAAAGAAAGAAAAGAACAAAGAAAGAAAGAAAGAAAGAAAGAAAGAAAGAAAGAAAGAAAGAAAGAAAGAAAGAAAGAAAACCGGACCCTAAAATTCACATGAAAATAAATTGTACAGATTTGGTAAAACAATCTTGCTCATATTCAAGTGACTCACATTTCCCAAGTTAGAAAAATTACTGCAGTACGATGGATTATATAAGTGATGGACTAGCATAGGTTAAGCTCCACAGCACATAGGAACAGGATAACAACCCAGATGCCTTCACACAATTGTTCTTTGAAAGTGCCATGGAAAAAATATATTGCAGTATTTTTAACAAATGGTGCTGTGTTAACCGACTATTCAATTAAAAATAATATAACCTTCCTCACAACATATTTACAAATTAACTCAAAGTTATCATTGAGATAAATCTAAGAACTAAAAGTCTTAGAAGAAAACAAAGGAGAATTTTTTTGGTCTTGAGTCATGCTAGTTTTTAAGACCAGTATAGTACCTGAAACTCAAGGCACCAAGTGTTCACTTGAGTTTCCTGCTCACAACTGACAAACTACCACTTGAACCATACCACGGATACAGTATTTTGCTGGTTAATTGCCGATGGAATTTCATGAACTTAACAGTGATCTCCCATGACTCCTATGATGACAGGCATGAAGCGCACTGTTGATGATAGCTTCTAGACAGACAGACATATGAAGGTAAATCATATATGACAGAAATTGGTGCAAAAATAAAATCACTCATGCTTTAATTAATATCACAAGCAAGTAGAAATACACAGAATACTATGAATGACTAATTGCATATCATACAATTGAGAAGGGACTCTCTTCTAACACAAAAATGGTGACAAATAACTCAATTAAACCATGAAATGACATAGATACCTCAGCAAAGAAGAGAGACAAAATTGGCCAGTACACACATCAATGAAATATTCAATATATCAGCATTTAAAAATGAAAATAAACAAAATGATGAGATTCTACTTTATAAACAATGGGATATTTGTGATAAAAATAGAGATATTAAAACTTAAAGGAAGTAGACAAATTTTAAAACAAATACATTTAGTTCTGGTGGGAATATAAAATGGAGCATCTTCATTGGACTAGTTTGGAAGCTCCATAATTGTTAAATATGTAGTTTCTGTAACACCTAGCAGCTCCTCTCCTAATATGCTCAAAAGAATTGAAAAAAAATATTTCCATACAAATCCACATATGTTTGTGCCACTATTAATCATAGTAGAATGGATCAAGAAAATGTGGTATATATACACAATGGAATTCCATACTTCCATCAGAAAGAATGACATCATCCCATTCCTAAGGAAATGGAAAGACTTGGGAAAAGTCGTATTAAATAAAGTAAGCCAGACCCAAAGGAACCCAAGGCTCCATGTTTTCCCTGATTTGTCATAAATAGTATATGTCTAGGATAGTCCTAACAAAGAATCACAATAACTCAACAGCTATGTACATATGAGCATATGAACTTTTGCTAATCAAAATGAACTCCAATATATAGAAACAAAAGCGTTTTTTTGTTGTTGTTGTTGTTTTGATGTATGAAGTTATTTATTTTTTCTTTCATTTTTTTCCCTTTGGTTTATCCCCTGATGTCACTGTTTTTTATTTTGTTACCCTGTGTCTTGTATATATGTTTATCTGACTTGTGGAAGGGAAGGGGAATAACAAATGGTAAGAAAAAGGACAAAGGATGAATTAATGTGACAGTGATACAAAGCCACTATGTTGGAAATGAACTTTACAACTCTAATGGGGGTGGGAGTTGGGGAGAAAGGGAAAGTGGGAGAAATACAACAGAGGGGGTAACAATGTTTGACCAGAAGTGTACTCATTGCCTTACTTATGAAACTGTAACCACTCCGTGAAACAGCTTTACAATAATATTAACATTAAAAAAATGGAGGGGATTATGAAAATATACCAATATATATATAAACTAAAAATGGATACATAAATGAGGTGTTATCTGTATAATGGATTACTACTCAGATTTTGTCTTAAAAATGAAGCATTGATAATAGGCTAACTATATTACAGATAAATTTTAAAATGTTAGGCTACTGGAACGAAAGTAGACAATAAGAAGACACATACTTCATAATAATCTTTACAATAGTAGGCAATTCCACAGTTCCAGCCTCTGTATTTTGGCCAGTTGCGTAGAGGTACAGTGGTGATGTATATTGAGTTACCTCCAAAGTTTATTAGTTTCTTTTAAGGTGTTGAATACATTCATAAATTAGATAATGAGAGAATGTCAGCAACCTCATAATCCTGAATATGGTAAAAAAAAAAAAACCCTTGGGTTGTACATTCAGTAGTATGATTTGATGGTTTATTAATTAAATCTCCATAAAACATTTCTAAAATCCAAATTTGAAGGCAGCAAACATTCTAGGAAAGCATAATAAAGAAGATAATAATCTACATTTCCTAGCATCCAACAAACAGCCTTAATGTGGATTCTTGCAAAACACTGCTGATTGTAGAAACATCTTGAGCTCTTACATTTGGAGTTTGCTTTCTACAGAACAGGATTTTCAAGAACATTAAACTAGTTATCAGCTACACTAACTTCTTCAACTGTCATCACCTTAAATGGATTTTGATCTGAGCATAACATTGAGTTCCAGAACTTTTTTCATTCATATTAAAGAATACAATAATCAGAATCTGATATATATTTGAGCAAGGAAAGAGGCTGAAGCCATTTTGTACCAGACACTCAAATAGCACATATCATAAATAAGGAATCATTTTCCAAATACATCCAATTGTTTGGCTACACAGTTGTAAAGAGATCGAGAGGAGAAATAAATATATAAACTATAAATAACAATTTCAGAATGTTACAAGCTATCAAAAAATGAAAGAAAAAAAACTGTCAAGTGACCTGGATTTGGCATCTTTCTTGGATTTGATTGGTGAAGTAAAACACCCTGGACAAAATTAATATGACAATGGGGAGAAGGGAGAAGTTAGGGAGGTGTGGAGAGAAGGTCTAATAAAGGAAAAACAAAGAACGTCTAATAAGGGAAAAACAAAGGAGGGAGTAAGAATACTAGATAGTAAATGTACTCATTACAGTACTCATTTAACTGTAAACCCTCTGAACAGTATCTTTACAATAAAAACCATTTTTAAAAAGATTAAGATGAAAAGAAACAAATCTTTGGAAATTTGAGGAAAAGAGTATTACAGAAAATCTGGAAGTTATTTTTTTTTACTTTTGATCTTTTTAAATAATTTTTTATTGTTAAAAAGAAAACACTGTACAGAGGGGTTACAATTACATGAGCAAGGTAATGAGTACATTACTTATCAAGAATTGTTGCCTCCTCCTTTGTTTTTCCCCTACCATCCCTTCCCTCCCACTTCCTCAACTACACTCCCCCCACCCCTGCCTAAATTATAAAGTTCCTTTTTAAACATAGCATCTTGTAAATCTCATTGCTGCAATGGGTCAACCAGTATCTCTATTTAAAGACTTTATTTTTCCCTTCCCCTCCCCAAATTATACCAACATCAAATACAGTGAAAGCAGGGTTTATACCGTGGAAGAGGGACATACAAAGCAACAAAATAATCACATGGTACTATATATATATATATATATATATATATGTTAGAAACATATATATATATATATATATGTTAGAAACAATAGCAAGAAAGACAAAAACCACTTATGTCCCTATCATGAAGTTCATTTCATTTATCTGATCTTAGAATGCCCAGCTACAGCAATAAGACAAGATGCAAACATAAAGAGGATCCAAATAGGGAAAGATGTAGTAAAACTCTTCCTCTTTGCAGATTACATGATCTTCTATTTAAAGAACCCCACAGACTCCACCTCCAAATTACTCGAGCTGATTCAAAACTTTGACAAAGTAACAAGGTATAAAATTAACCCTCAAAAATCAAAGGCTTTTCTGTATGCCAACAAGTAGAAGAGTGCGGCTGAAATCAGGAAATCAACTCCATTTGTAATAGCCCCACAAAATAAAATAAATAGAAATTAACTTAACCAAAGAAGTGAAGGACCTCTATGACGAAAACTTTAAAAACCTGAAAAAGGAAATCAAAGCAGAATTTAGAAAGTAGCAAACCCTCCCATGCTCCTGGATTGGAAGAAAAATGGCCATGCTTCTGAAGGCTATATACTAATTCAATGTGATACCTACCAATATTCCAACCTCATTTTTCAAGGAAATAAAAGAGGCAAGGCAAAAATTGATATGGAACAATAAAAGGCCCTGAGAAGCAAATGATCTTTAACAGAAAGAAAAGTGTTGGAGGAATATCAATACCAAATTTCAAACTCTACTACAAAGCCATAGTAATCAAAACATCATCGTACTGGCACAAGAAGAGACCTCACGACCAATGGAATAGAATTGAAAACCCAGAAATGAACCTACAGACCTATAGCCAACTAATCTTCGATAAGGGAACTATAAAAATAGAATGGAAAAAAGACAGCCTCTTTAGTAAATGGTGATGGCAAAATTGGTTTATCACTTGTAGAAAACTAAATCTAGATCTGTATATATCACTCTGCACCAGAATCAACTACAAATTGATCAAAGACCTTGGAGTCAAAGCAGACACACTGAAAACATTATAGGGAGGAATAGGCGGAATCCTAGGTCTCATTGGCATAGACAAAAATTTTCTTAATCGAGAACCCAAAATACAACAAATCAAAGAAAGATTGGACAAATGGGATTGCATGAAGCCGCAGAGCTTCTAAATGGCAAAGGACATAGTTCGCAAGATCAATAGAAAGCCCACGGATTGGGAGAAGATCTTCACTAACCACCCAACGGACAAGGGTCTCATATCTAAAATATACCTAGAACTCAAAAAATTAAATACGCCAACAACAAATCTTCAAAGAAACAACTACCCAATAAATAAGTGGGCTAAAGACTTAAAGAGAAACTTCTCTGAAGAGGAAAGAAGGATGGCCAATAGACACAAAAAGAAATGCTCAACCTCCCTAGCCATGAAAGAAATGCAAATCTCAACAAAGTTGAGATAACACCTCACTCCTGTTAGAATGGCTATAATCAAGAACTCTAATAAAAACAGATGCTGTAGGGGATGTGGAAAGAAGGGAACCTTACTGCATTGTTGGTGGGAGTGTAAACTTGTTCAACCACTGTGGAAAGCAGTATGGATGTTCCTCAAAAGACTCCACATAGACCTCCCCTATGACCCAGCAATCCCACTTTTGGGCATTTACCCAAATGTTTACAAACAAGATCACATTAAAACTACCAGCATGACTATGTTTATTGCAGCATTATTTACCATATTTACGATATGGAACCAACCCAGATGCCCCTCAGTGGATGAATGAATCAAGAAAATGCAGTATATATATATATATACAATGGAATTCTATGCCTCCATCAGAAAGAATGACATTGGCTCATTTGTTAGGAAATGGAAAGGCTTGGAAAAAATTATATTAAGTGAATTAAGCCAGGCCCAAAGAAATATAGGTCCCATAGTTTCCCTGATTGTCAGTTTTTAAAGTTGTTGAGAAGGGGCATGTCCAAAAAAGCCAATGAAAATTACTGCAATTGAGAAGTGCTATAAGAAGATATGCAGAGATGACATGTTGATGTGGAGATTTATGAGGCTATGTCAAGCTTTTTAAATTTGGTTTTCTTGAAATTTTCAGCATATATATATATATATAGCTGATTTATGTTTCTGAAAATGTCAGCTGCATACTGAGTCACTGCCAATATTTTCCAAACTGCATGGTTTAGGTACCAATGGTGTATTTGAACTTTAATTACAAAAGGAAAAACAAATTTAAGTTAAAATGAATGATAAAGCATAGATTTTTTTCATTATATGTCAATAGAGATACTTTGGTTTTTATACCGTTCAGTTTTCTTTGAAATGATATTTGGAAGCCAGAAATCAATTTATTCTATTTTATGAATACTTTTTATTTTAGAATGTAGGTATGCATTTGAATTTTTATGAAAATATACTTTAAATTATGCTATGTCCTCTGCCATTTAATGTCTATTTCACTAAAAATTTGGAAGAGATTGCTCTTAGGATGCTTTCAAAATATGGTAAATACAGTGCCTGTGGATATCTACTTTATAGAATTTTGGGAAGTAATAGTATACCCGTATGGAGGGATTAAATTTATGTAGGCCTGAAACAATCCTAGTTGAGATCTTTCAATGCCAGAGACTCCTGTGTTTGTCCTTCAATTCAATCCACTCACAATACATGCCAAAAAATAATGTACTGGGATTGCCTTATCCTAGCTCCCAATAGATAAGTGATATAGTAGTAATTATTTTCAGGAAAAAATGCATTTGTATACAGGTGTAGTTTATTTCTAGCTTCCATCTGACTTATCATACCAATTTATTATTTATAGTTAACTATGACTATGTGACTTTTGGAAGAGTTTAAGTATTTACAGGAATACAAGAAGAATTGTCTTTGCTACAAGAAATACCTAAGTTTAGTTTCACAAAGGATCTGATGTATCTTTGTAATAGGTATTATTATCATCATCTGAGACCTTAAATACAAAGTAAGATTTCCCCAGATGTTGGAGTGCTACTGTATCTCTTATCTCATACGGTCTTTTTCATAAAGATTATCAGCATATTTTACATAGAATTTTTTATCCTTTGTTAGTGTCTCTTGTACCTTAATATTAATTCTATTACATGCCATCTATTGGTAACAGGCACCAGCTTGTTTAGTATTTGAATCCTACTCATGCTTCCAGAACCAAAAGCTGAGCTTAACTTAGTGTTAACTGAAGAAGTGTGAAATATTGTTGAAAAATTACTCTAAGTGAATTCCTAAGTAACTTTAAAAAATACTTTATCCTCCATTTTCTATTAGCAGATAATTTGATGTTTGCACATTTTAAGGACTTGCTATAATTTTATAATCATATGTTTAAGCATACTTACTATTTATGCTTACCACTTACTAGCTTGAAGGTCATTGAAATTCGATGCCAAGGAAAAAGCACACTAGATTTATTTTTGATTTACAAGTCAAAACCCCTCCAAGAGAAAACAATGCACATCGTTTTATCATTCAGCTTTACTTTTTGAGCATTTAGTAGATGCTGTAGCTTTTGGAATTGACAAGGCCAGTCTAAGCTGAATGGAGCAAAGGAATTATACAATAGTCATGGGTCATTGTTATGCTTTTGGTTCCATATGCTGTTTTACCTGTGTTGCACTTCCTTGAATGTTGGTGGGACTTAAGCCTCTTCTGAGTTTTCCAAACAGTTGATTATGGTGCTATTTGATTTCCAGATGAATTCACAAAAGAAATACAGTTTCTACCTGGTCTGCTCTAGTTTTTTCTCCCTTTTCTTTTCCAGCCCAGGCCATGTCCACAGCCCCCATAAAGAGACTCAACTAAGTTTCCAGTCACCATTTGACATCTACAACCAGATTTGATTAAATAAACTTGGTTGCCAAGGTGCCCCAGTAAATGACAAGTGGGCCAATTACAAGTCATTTTCACCAATGGCAGCAAGATGGTGGATTCATGGACAAGTGAATTGTTTCATTGTTTTATGACATTATTTTAGGGATAACATTTATAGAGTCAAAGTACTTAGATTAAATTGATATATGTACTTTTTCTTGATAAATAAACATGCAATTGACTCTAACTTTAAAATTTGTCCCTAAAATTTCCCCACATCTATCACTTCTGCCTTACTACTTCTGGGTAACTTTGATAGCTTCCTTATTTCTCATTTTCTAGAAACATACATTCTATACATTGCAGGGGAGAATTCAAATGGTGTAATTCTTAAAAATAACCTCACAGTCCAATAAAAATGAATATTGGGAACTTAAAATGTGTGTATGGAAGGTCAAAAGAGAATGCAATCATAATATTCAATGCATATCCAATGAAACTGGGAAAGTTGTGGGGAGAGTTTGGGTGGGAGAGATGGGGAATAATGATGAAATCTAGTCACATTGATCAAGATGTAGGATACTCATAGTCTAATTTGTTGAATGGTAATCCCTTTGTAAAACTGCTTAAAGATAATAAATATATAACTAAAGAAATATATAATCCATACGGTATATCACAGAATTTGTTTTAATTTAATTTAATTTTTTGTAAAAGTGATGTACAGGGGTTACAGTTACATAAGTAAGGTAATGAGTACATTTCTTGTTAAGCATTATTAAACCCTCCCTCATTTTTCTCTCACTTTTCTCCCCCAACTCCTCCCCCAAGTTGTAAAGTTCATTTCCAACATAATGCCTTTAAAAATATGTCTAATTATGTCACTTCCCTGCTCATTCAGTAAATACAGTGGTCTTAAAACAATCTTTCCATCTCCTCTTTATTCTGATGGCCTCCATCTTTATTCCTTGCTCTCTCAGCAGCAGTAGTCCAGTCACTTTCTCTGTTACCTTACTAGATATTTTGTAGGCACTGCTAGTTCTTCTATCTGTAATATTCTTTTTTTTTTCAACTAACACATTGCTCAGTTCAACAATTCTTTCTGCAATAAATATCTCTTTAGAGAAGTTTAATTGACAGCTTTATCCCATGGCCTACTTTATTTTCTATTCATTACTTACTTGCATTTGGCATTGTTAGCAATTATCCAGTTGTTTACATTGTATTAATAATACAACTTAAAGAGGCAATCATCTCTTAACACCCATTAAAATGTAAGGTGCTTAAGAGTAGGGATTTGGTGTCTATTGTTTATTTACTTATGCCATTACATAGACCAATGTTTGGTAAAAAAAAAAAAGATGTTCAATCCTTTCCAAAATCTCATGGAGTCAGTTTAAAAAACAAAATATAAGATCTCTTGAAGCCAAGGAGACCATTCTTCTGAGGATTTTGAAGAATCATAAACTTTACCTTTTCTTGCATGTCTCCTGTGTATTAAGCCTTACACTAGATGAGGGAAGCCCATGGAATGTTATAATTCATCAAGATACTTTGATATCATTGCCCACAAGAAAAAATGTAATGTTATATTATAGGATTTATGACAGAAAGTTTAAAGCTGCATGAACAAATTATACAAAAGTATTGTTTTAGGGGTTTTTGATTTAAAGTCCTGATACATGAGCAATTTGCCAGTTATATTGGAGAAGTGATATTAGAGGTACAAACAATCACTCCAACAATCCTAAAGAACATGAACAAAGAAATCCCTGGGTGACAGACTTTGCTGGACAGAATTTGTGGAATATATTCATGTGAGATAGGAGACAGAAGTGTTTCCTGATTTAAGATTCCTAGTGACAATGTGGCTAGATAATTAGATCACTCACTCTCCCTGTTTGAATCCATATAGTACAATAAACTTCCAGCGCTGTTAAAATATTTATTTTAAATATTTTATTAAGGAAAGAATTTGACCAGGTGAGTTTATGAAGTCTAGATAATCTCTTAGGTAACGCTGTATTTTTGTTGAAATAAATGTAAAGTCTTTGATATTTTTCAATGTTGTTAAAATTTTGCTAACTGATTGAATTTTAAAAAATGATTAAATGTGGAAATGATCAATTTCACTAGATCAAAGAGTAAGAATAGTTTCAGTTCTTCTTTAAATTATAATAGGGCACTATATAATCATTGAGGTTAATCATCATAGTGATATAACAAGAAAAATACTGATGCATAATATGATATTATTTAAGTAGGCTAAAGTAGTTACCAAATCATTTTAACTAAATAAGAAAAATAGTCATGGAAATAGTTAGGTTTTGAAATGTCCTGTGGCGATTTATTTATTTGTTTATTTGTTTGTTTAGTATAGTTATTTATTTCTTTTATTTCTCATGCACCTTAAGTTGTGCTGACTTGTGCAAATAATAGGATATTGCAGAAATGACAATATGTGAATTCAGATGCTGGATCATAAAAAAGTATAAGAGTTCTTTTGCACTATTCTATCACTTGGTGTATAAGCCAGCCATCACATTTATGAAGACAGACTAGCAGTCACAGAACTCTAGGATACTGGGGAAACTGAGGGACCTGCCAATATGTAGGACATATTTAATATCCATGTTCTTTAGTTTTGGGTTCAGAACTCTAGTCATAAACAACTTTCATAGTAGCTCTGGAGGTCAACATTTTGACTGTATTTGGAGGCAAAAATTACTAAAGCAGGTTTAAGTTCGAGCAGAGTGGAAAAAGATGAGGAGGTATAAATTAATTGATAACAGAGGGACAAAAGAAAGCTTATTTCACATTTATGTGGGAGCACTTTCAAAGGAAGGAGTCTTAAACAAAAGGCCAGGATTAAGGGCTAAAATATGAGCTTAATAAAGAGGAGAAAGAAATTTAAAATACCTAGCAGAAACGTATAAAAGTTAATCTTAGTCTTATTTGGAAAATTGTTTTTCCTAGTGTTAACGGGCAGTCTCTTTCTTAATAGAAAATGTTGTGGAGGAGCATTTACAGTAGTTACAGTCTTACAAAGCCTTGTTTTAATCATCAATCTAAAGGACATTCTGGAAAGACTTTTTTTAACAGTTGTTCTTGGTTCAAAGTTCTCAGTTTAAAAAAGCCTTGATGCTTCTATTGGTAAGTTACTGATCCCTTTAACTATCATTTTATCAGACATCTTGAGCAATTACAACTTAGTTAATTTACTCCCTAATAGTTGACTCAGAAAATATGTGAGATAAAATGTTTACTGTTGTTTAACATTGCTAAATTTGGATGTAATTAATAAAAAGTCAGTTAAGCATTTTATTTCCAAACTTTACAAGTTATACTAATTTTATATGCAAAATTTTAATGAACTAGTTATTTGATTTTTCTTAGGAAAATATGATGCTGTGGTCTCTGAAAAGATGAATACTGCATTCAAAAATATTGAAATATACATGCAATTAAAAGCTTAATGTACTGCATTTTATTATATTTTGCATGATCAAAATCTGTATGAAACCCAGAACACAGAGAAACAATATCCCAATGAAAAGATAAGCAAGACTAAAATGAGAAACATACTGAAATATTTTATTGTCAAACTTTATTGAACATACAATCTAAAATTACAAATATAACAGTTGAAAAAATGGTACTCTTCATAGTATTTATCTAATATATCAAAACAGTAAAATCTGAATGTTCTTCACACTACAAAATAATTTTGTTTTTTTACTCTCCAGTTTTCTTCTGCAAAGTGTGTGCTTATTCTTTTCTTAAATTTAATTTTATTGTCAAAGTGATATACGGAGGAGTTACAGTTACATATGTAAGGTAGTGAGTACATTTCTTGTCAAACATTGTTATACCCTCTCTCTTTTCCTCCCACTTTCTCTCCCCCTCAATTGTAAAGTTCATTTGCAACATGTTGCAATGGTCTGCCCTTGTCTTTTGTCTCACCATTTTGTTGTTTCCCTTCCCTTCCTTAATTCAGATAAACATATATACAATACACAAGGGATAAACCATATGGAAGAAAAAAGAAATAACCTCACATAGTACATTTAAAAAAACAACAACAAAGAAAAATTACTTGCTTCAATATCTTGGAGTTCATTTGTCTTAGCATCATCTTATATGGTCATATGAATATAGCTATTTAGGTATTGTGATCCCCTTCTATGACTATCATAGACATACACTAATTATTACAAATGAGGGAAACCATGGAGCCTGTATTTCTGTGGGTGTGTATAATTTCATTTACTATGGTTTTTCCAAGTCTTTCCATTTCCTTACAAATAGGGGATGACATTCTTTCTGAAGGAAGCATAGAATTCATATGTATAGATAGATAGATAGATAGATAGATAGATAGATAGATAGATAGATAGATATAGATATATCACATTTTCTTGGTCCATTCATGTACTGCAGGACATTTGGATTGGTTTCATATCTTAGCTATGATAAATAATACTGCAATAAACATGGTTTTCTGGTAGCCTTAGTATGTCCTTGTTCATGTTCATTTGGGTAAATGCCCAGAATTGGAACTGCTAGTTCAGAGGGGAGCTCTATGTTTAGTCTTTTGATGAACCTCCATACTGCTTTCCAGAGTGGTTGAACCAGTTTACACTCCCATCAACAGTATAGTAGCAGTCCCATTTGGCCACATCCCCATAAACATCTATTTTATTAGATTTCTTGATAATGGCAGTTCTAACTGTGGGGGAGGTGGCATCTCAATATTTTGATTTACATTTCTTTTATGGCTAGAGAAGTTGCGCATTTCTTCGTGTGTCTATTGGCCATTCTTACTTTCTTTTCATAGAAGAGTCTTTTCAAGACTTTAGCCCACTTAATAATGTGGTGGTTGTTTCTTTAGGTATTTGTCTTGGGAAGATTTAATTTTTTGAGTTCTAATTATATTTTAGATATGAGGGAGGCCCTTGTCTGATGTATGGCTAGTGAAGATATTCTCCCAATAGGTACGCTTTATATTGATCTTGCTAGCTATGTCTTTTGCCATGCAGAAGCTCTGCAGTTTCATGCAATCACACTTGTCCAACCTTAAATTGAATCATTGTGTCTTTGGGTCTTTATTAAGGAAGTTTTGACCTGTGCTAGTCTCTCACTAGTGTCTCTCCTATTCTTTCCTGTAATGTTTTCAGGGTATCTGCTTTTACCTCAAGGTCTTTTACCCATTTGTAATTGATTTTGGTGCTTGGTGACATATAAGAATCTAATTTTAGTTTTCTACAGGTGTTTAACAAATTCTTCCAGCACCACTTACTGAAGAGACTGTCTTTCTTCCATTCTTTTTTGTGGCTCTCTTATTGAAGATTTAGGTGGCCATAGGTCCTCGGGTTCATTTCTGGGCCTTCAGTTCTATTCCGTGGGCCCTCAGGTCTGTTCAAGTGGCAGTAACAAGCAGTTTTGATTACTATAGCTTTGTAATAGAGTTTGAAGTTTGGTATTGACATTGTTCTTTTGGGGAAGGATTGTTTTTGCTTTTTGGGGTCTTTTATTATTTCATATGAAGTTTTGGATTGCTTCCTCTATTTCATTAAAGAATGATGTTGGGATATTGATGGGTATTGCATTGAATTTGTAGACAGCCTTTAACAGTATTGCTATTTTCACAACGATAATCTTCCAGGAGTGTGGGAGGATTTTTCATTTCCTTAGTTTGCCTTTAACTTCCTTTTTCAGGTTTTTAAATTTTTATTATAGAGTTGCTTCACTACATTGGTTAATTCCAATGTATTTTTGAGGCTATTATGAAAGGAGTTGCCTTCCTGATTTCACAGCCTTGCTCTTTTCATTTTTAGCATACAGAAAAAGCATTGTTTTTTGAGGGTTAATTTTATACCCTGTTACATTGCCAAATTTTCAAATCAGCTCAAGTAACTTGGGAGTGGAATCCATGGGGTTCTTTAAATACAGGATCATGTCATCTGTAAAGAGGGGCAGTTTTACTTTCCCTATTTGGATCCCCTTTATCTTCTCATCTTGCTGTATTGCTCTAGGAATTCCATTGAGGGGGAATACAGTGTGTGAACATTCTTGTCTCATTCCTGATTTTAGAAGAAATGGTTTTAAAACTTGCCATTAAGTTTAATGCTAGCTGTAGGTTTGTCATACACAGCCTTTATTATATTGAGGAATGTTCCATGGGTTCCTAGTTTCTCCAGAGCTTTCCTCATAAATGGGCATTAGATCTTGTCAAATGCTTTTGCTGCATCTTTGAGATGATCATGTGGTTCTTGTCCTTGTTCTTGTTAATGTGATGAGTTACATTAGCTGACTTCTTTGTATTGAACCAGCTTTTTATCTCTGGAATGAATCCTGTTTGGTCATAGTGTACAATATTTTTATGATTTTTGAAGTCAATTGGCCAGGATTTTGATGAGAAATTTTACATCAATGTTCACCAAATAAATGGGTCTATAATACAGTTTTGATGGATCATTGTCTGGTTTTGGAATGAGGGTTTTGCTGGCCTCATAGAATGAGTTTGGGAGAGACCTTAGCTTTCAAATTCATTGAAGAGTTTGAGGAGTATTGGTATGAGTTCTGCTTTGAAAAACTTAAGGAATTCAGTTGTGAATCCATCTTTTCCTGGGCTTTTCTTAGATGGGAGGTGTCTTATTGCCACTCCTATTTGATTACTTGATATGGTTTTATATATTTGGTTTAAATCTTGTTTTAGTTTCTAGAGTGTACTTAATATCCATCTGACTATAAAAGTAATAAAATAATTTAATTCTAATTAGATGATGCCATTTGCAGTAAATGGACAGACATGAGTCAAAGGAAATAAGGCATACTCACTAACAGAAATATTGCATATTTTCTTTCATGTAGAAAGAATCCATTTCAGTTAAGAAAAGAATAATATCACAAATAAGATTATTCAATGGGAGCACCAGAGAGAGGGAAAATGTATAAGAATAGGAATTAAGAATGTATATAATGGAAGCATAGCATGTACATATATTAAATAGAGTAATCAAACTTGCTTAAAATTGTAAAGAAAATACAGTGGGTATTACAAAGTGTAACGAAAATGGGAAATATGATCAAAGAATATTATAGCTGTGTATGGAAATGAGATAATTAAATTACTTTGTACAATTAATGTAACAATAAAGCTATTTAGAAGAAGAATATAAGATTTAAAAATATACTTAACTAAATCAATGATATCTAAAATAAAAAATGAGATACTGCTAATCTGTTAATAAAAAGAATATGAATTAAATAATCTGAAATAAGGAAATAAAGTTCTGTAACACACAACACCTCCTTTTCAAAAGGAAAATTAAAAGTTTGATTCCCATTTTCTTTCATTTTATTAAAATACGTAACACAAAATGTACATTTTTATAGTCACCTTAAATGTCAATTATTCCTGGCAACTTTGAGTATAAAAAATACATAGAAACTCATTTTGGATCCAAACAGAAGTCACAAAAAGGAGGGTGAGGAAAGAAATAGTAAAATACTAACAGGGTATCTCTATCTCTGTTGTTGTTGTATATGGACTTTATTGTATAATTTAGAATTGTATGCCATTTGTGGAGCAATTGCTATATTAAAGAAATAAAACTTTATGCAGGATTAAACTTAAATTATTTATCAATTCATCTCTGGAAACAACCCTACGTTGGGTAGCACTAGTCATCACATTTTGAAGACTACAAACAGAACAATTGAATATTTAAGTACCACATAAACAGAAAAAGCTAGAAGTGAATGGCTATAATCAACAAATCTAATAACAACAGATGCTGGAAGGGATGTGGCCAAAAGGGAACCCCACTGTATTGTTGGTGGGAGCATAAACTTGTTCAACCATGCTGGAAAGCAGTATGGAGGTTCAACAAAAGACTACACATAGAGTTCCCCTATGACACAATAATCCCACTTTTGGACATTTACCCAAATGATCACAAACAAGGTCATACTAAAGTTACCAGCACAACTATGTTTGTTGTAGCATTAGTCACCACAGCTAAGATATGGAACCAACCCAGATGCACCTCAGTAAATGAATGGATCAAGAAAATGTGGTATATATACACAATGGAATTCTATGCCTCCATCAGAAAAGAATGACACCATCCCCTTTGTTAGGAAATGGAAAGATTTTGATAAAAATATATTAAGTGAAGTAAGCCAGGCCCAAAGCCACATAGTTCCCTTGGTTTCCAGTATTTGCAATAACTAGTATAAGTCTAGGACAAGCAGAAAAGGTAAAAAGAAACTATGTACATATGACCATATAAGATTATGCTAAGTGAATGAACCCAAAGATAGGGACACAAGAGGTTTTATCTTTATTGCTGTTATTTTTACTGTATATATATATATAGTGTACTATGTGATTTTTTGTTTCTTTTGTATGTTTTTCCCCATGGTATAAACTCTGTTTCACTGTATTTTATTCTGGTTTCCTGCATCTTTTATATACATTTTTCTAATTCAGAGATGGGGAAGGAAATAACAAAATGATGAAACAAGGACACAGGTTGACCCATTGTACCAATAAGATGTACAAGACACAATGTTGAAAACGAACTTTAAAACTTCAGTGTGGGGAGAGAAGGGATGGGAGGGAAAAAACAAAGTAGTTATAGTAATACTCAATAGAAAATGTACTCATTAACTTTCTCATGTAACTGTAACCTCTCTGTTCAGTATCCTTACAATAAAAGTGTATATTAAAAAGGTGAAGTAGTAAAATAGAATGGTTGGGTTAAAATGTAGGTACATATCTGAAGTTTTATTTTATTTTTAACACCTAATGATTATACAAAGCATACCTTTTAAAAGATTTTCCTATGTATTGCCCAACTGCTTTCCAGAGAGGTTTAATAAAAATAAATAAATAAATAAACTACCTTTTGCTCTAACCATAATATTCTTGGGAATCTACTCAGATCATTCACAATGTTTTAAAAAAACTGAATAAAAAAAAAGAAACAATAAGTAACATTGCCATTTGCCTCCCCCCCCCAAAATCTATGAATTAACAAGCAAATTTTTTTTCAAAGAATTATATGTGTGGACAATAGTCATGCATCTCTTAAAGGAAGAACAAAACCCTACTAATTCCCTTGTCAGAGCTTACATCTAACTTCCTTTATGGCTCAGAATCCAACAGTTTCAAAATATTAAACTGAACTGCAATTATGTGGACAGAAAAACTCAAGACTATGAAAACATTTATAAGTCAAATCTATGTCATTAGGCATAAAAAGACAAAAAAATCTATTGTTATTAGATTTCTTGATTATAACCATTCTAACTAGGCTGAGGTGGAATCTCAATGTTGCTTTGATTTGCCTTTCTTTTTTATTGTTAAAATAGTGTACAGAGGGGTTATAGTTACATAAGCAACGTAATGAGTACATTTCTTATACAGCATTGTTGCCTCCTCCTTTGTTTTTCCCCTACAATCCCTTCCCTCTCACCTTCTCAACTACACTCCCCACTCCCCCACCCCCATCCCCCATATAAATTGTAAAGTTCTTTTTTCGACATAGCGTCTTTTACATCTCATTGTTGCAATGGGTCAATCTGTATCCGTATTTAAACATTTTGTTTTTTCCCTTCCCCTCCCCAAATTATACCAACATCAAATACAATGAAAATAGGGGTTATACAATAGGGGAGGGACATACAAAGCAACAAAGAAATCACCTGATACCTTATAAATATGTTAGAAACAATATGATTTTCATTTATTTTATACTAGAGAAGTTGAACATTTCTTCATGTATCTATTGGCCATCCTTATTTCCTCTTCAGAGAAGTCTCTCTTCAAGTCTTTAGCCCACTGATGAATCGGGTTTTTGTGTCTTTGAAGATTTAATTTGTGGAGCATTTAAGTTTTTGAGTTCTAAGTATATTTTATATATAAGGCCCTTTTCCGTTGTATGGCTTGTGAAGATCTTCTCCCAATCTGTGCACTTTGTATTAATTTTGCTAGCTATGTTCTTTGCCATGCAGATGCTCTGCAGTTTCGTGCACTCACATTTGTCCAACCTGTCTTTGATTTGTTGTGTTTCTGGGTCTTTATTAAGAAAATTTTGACCTGTGCCAAGGAGTCTTATAATTTCTCCTATTCCTTCTTGTAATGTTTTCAAGGTGTCTGTTTTGACTTCGAGGTCTTTGATCTATTTGGAGTTGATTCTGGTGCAGGGTGATAAATAAGAATCAAGTTTTAATTTTACACAAGTGTTTAACCAATTTTGCCAGCACCATTTTCTGAAAAGGCTGTCTTTCCTCCATTCTACTCTTTACCTCCCTTATTGAACATTAGGAGGCTATAGATCACTGGGTTCATTTCTAGGTCTTCAGTTCTATTTCATTGTTCCTCAGGTCTGTTCTTGTGCCAGTAACAAGCAGTTTTTATTACTATGACTTTGTAGTAGAGTTTGAAATTTGATAGTGATATTCCTCCAGCAATGTTCTTTCTGCTAAGGATTGTTTTTGCTTTTCAGTGTCTTTTACTGTTCCAAATGAATTTTGGATTTTTTCTTCTATTTCATTAAAGAATGATGTTGGGATATTGATGGGTATTGCATTGAATTTGTAGATAGATTTTGGTAGTATTGCCATTTTCAGGATGTTAATTCTGCCAATACAGGAACAGAGGAGGCTTTTCCACTTCCTTAATTCTAATTTAATTTCCTTTTTCAGGTTTTTAAAGTTTTCATCATAGAACACCTTCATTTCTTTAGTTAATACCTAGGTATTTTATTTTTGAGGTGGCTATTTAAAAAGAGTTGCTTTCCTGATTTCAGCTACATTCTTCTCCTTATTGGCATACAGAAAAAGCCATTGATTTTTGATGGTTAACTTTATACCCTGCTACTTTGCCAAAGTTTCAGATCAGCTCAAGTAACTTGGTAGTGGAGTCCATGGTGTTCTATAAATACAAGATTAGGTCATCTGCAAAAACAGGAGAGTTTTACTTCATCTTTCCTTTTATGTTTGTGTCTTGTCATATTGTTCTAGCTAGGCATTCTAATACTAAATTGAGAAATGAGAGAGCAGATATCCTTATCTCATTCCTGAATTTAGAGGAAATGGCTTTAGCTTATTGCCATTCAGTTTAATGTTGGCTATAGGTTTGTCATATATTTAATATATGCCTTTAATATATATGCCTTTAATATATTGAGGACTGTTCCATGGATTCCTAGTTTTTCCAGAGTCTTCATCATAAATGGGTGTTGGATCTTGTCAAATACTTTTTCTTCATCTATTGAGATAATCATGTGGATTTTTTCCTTGCTTTTGTTGATGTGGTGAATGATATTAATTGATTTGCATATATATTTGATGAGTTGTTGAAGTCAATTGTCCAAAATTTTGGTGAGAAGTTTTGCACTGATGTTCATCAAAGAAATGGGTCTATAGTTCTCTTTCTTTGATGAGTCCCTCCCTGTTATGGGGAAGAGGGTTATGATAGCTGCATAGAAAGTGTTTGGTAGTGAACTTTCACTTTCAATTTTATTGAAGAGTTGGAGGAGTATTGGTGTGATTTCTGCTTTGAAGGCCATGTAGACTTCAGCTGTAAATCCATCTGGTCCTGGGCTTTTCTTGGGTGGGAGGTGTCTTATTGCTATTTCTATTTCGATGCATGATGTGGGTCAGTTAAGTTGATTTAAATCATCTTGCTTTAGTTTGGACATGTCAACATTTGGAAGAAATTCATCCATTTCTTTCAGATGCTCAAACTTCTTAGCATAAAAGTTTCAGGAGTATTCACTTATAATGTTCTGAGTCTTGGTTGTTTCTGTGGTGATGTGTCCATTCTCACCTCTGAGTTTGTTTATTTGCGTGTGTTCTCTTCATTTTCTGATAAGATTTGCTAAGGGTCTGTCAATTTTGTTAATTTTTTTCAAAGACCAACTCTTTGTTTTGAGAATACATTTATTTCTTCTACATCATGTGATATGTACATTTCTTTCCTTTTGTTTAGTGTCAGCTATTCCCTCTTTCCCTCTCATTCTTTCTCTCCCATCACTGCCATTGATTTCCTTAGTTCATTTTGATAAATGTCCAGTGTACATGATTGGTCACGTTGTGGTATGTTTTCCCCTGTTTCCCTCCCATTCTGTATCCTCCTCCTAGTTTCCTTCAGATGTGCACATATATTCTATATATGTGGTCAGCAGCATGGGGTCATTTAGTAATGATAAGACAAGATGAGTGGGGGTCCTTTGTTTCTCGAGTCTGGTTTACATTGTATCGCCTTATGTTTTGGATTAACATCCACGTATCAGGGAGACCATGTTCCATTTTTCTATTGCTCTTGGCTTACCTCCCTCAACATTTTTTTTCTAAATGTATCCATTTCCCTGTGAATGCCATGGTTTTGTTCTTTCTAATGGATGCATAATTTTCCATTGTATACAGGTACCAAATTTTTTGGATCCACTCATCCTTAGTGGTGTATCTGGGTTGTTTCCATATCCTGACTATTGTTAACAGTCTCTGCAATGAAAATGGAGGTACATGTGTTTTTGAATCCTGGTTCCTGTTTTTCAGAACAAATGCCTAGGAGTGGTATGGCTGGGTCATAGGGTCTATATTTAGCTATCTGATGACACTCCAAACTGCTTTCCAAAGTAGTTGTATAAGTGTACATTCTCACCAGCATTGCAATAGGGATTTTCTTTCTCAGCATCCCCTCCAGCATTTGTCCTTGGCTTAATTTAAGATGCGGGCCATTCTGACTGGGGTAAGGTAGTACCTCAGGGTTGTTTTCATTTGCATTTCCTTTACATCCAGGCATGGTGAACATTGCTTTATGTCTTTCTTTGCCATTTTTTTCTCTTCTTCTATGACATCTCTCTTTAGTACCCTTGCCCATTTAGTAATTGGTTTGTTCTCTGTTCAGGAAGTTCTTACCTGTGCCTATAAGTTCAAGTGTCTCTCCTACTCTGTCCTACCATAGTTTCAGAGATTCAGGTTTGGTGTTAAGGTCTTTAATCAATTTTTATTTGATGTTGATGCATGGTGACAGGTTGGGGTCCACTTTTAGTTTTCTGCATATGGCCACCCAGTATTTCCAGCACCAGTATTTGAAGAGGCTGTGCTTCTTCAACTGTATGTCTTTGGTTCCTTTGTCAAATATCAGCTGACCCTAAGCATGTGGTTTTATTTCTGGATATTCTAATGTATTCCACTGGTCTTCAGGTTCTATTCTACTGGTCTTCGGGTCTATTTTTGTGCCAGTACCAACCTGTATTAGTTATTATGGCTTTATAGTAGAGTTTGAAGACCGGCATCGAGGTCCCTCCCATGCTGTCTTTTTTGCCTAGAATTCTTTTTTTTTTATTCTTAATGATATATCTTATCTATTTTTTTATTGTGAAGATACCATACAGAGGGGTTACAATTACATGGGCAAGATAATGAGAATATTTCTTATCAAGCATTGTTGCCTCCTCTTTTGTTTCCCCTTCCCATCCCTTCCCATACCTCCTCCACACCCGATCCTCCCCACCCCCCCCACCAAAGTTGTAAAGTTCGTTTTTCGACATAACGACTGCATATCTCGTTGTTGCAATAGGTCCGCCTAGAATTCTTTTGGCTATTCTAGGTCTGGTTGGTCCATATGTAATTCTGATTTAATTAATTTCTCTATTATTTGTTTCTCTCTACTGGATTGGAGTTTAGTGTATTGCTCTTTTTCATGGATTTTTAGGTGCCTCATTAAATTATTCGTTTCCGAACTCTTCAGTTTGTTGATGTAGAAACTCAGAGAAATAAACTTGCCTCTGAGTACTGCCTTTGCTGTGTCGCAGAGGAGCTGCTAATCTGTGTGTTCATTTTTTTAAATATCATGAACATTTGAATTTCCTTTCTAATCTCCTCTGTGACCCACTAGTTGTTCAACAGTGTGTTGTTCAGCCTCCATGTTTTCCAGGATTTCCTTTGATCCTTTTGATGTTGAATTCTAATTATATTCTCTTATGGTCTGAGAGATGTGGGGCATAATTTCAACATTACTGAGCTTGGACAAATTTGGTTTGTGACCTAAAAAGTGTTCTGTTTTGGAGAATAGTCCGTGTGCTGCTTAGAAGACTATGTATTCTCATGCTGCTGGGTGAAATATTCGGTAAATGTGTGTTAAGTCTAGTTGATCTATACAGTTGTTTAGATCTGAGGTTGAGTTTTTGCCAGGTTGATCTATCCGGTGGTGATAGTGGTGTGTTAAAGTCCCCAACAATTAATGTCTTTGTCAAAGGGTGGTTTTATGTTTCCTTTTTTGAGGAATCTCCAAAATTCCTTTTAGAATGACTATGCTAGCTTGCAGTCCCACCAACAGTGCAATAGATTTCCTTTTTTGCCCACATCCTCATCAGCATTCATTATTATTTAAATTCTTGATGTTGGCCAGTCTTACTGGGGTGAGATGAATTCTCAATGTTGTTTAGATATGCATTTACTTTTTGCCCTTAAATTTTGAGCATTTCCTCATATGTTTATTGACTAGTCTTGCTTTTTCTGACCAGCCTGTTTAGCTCCTTGCCCATTTTTTGTTGTTTTATTCGTTTGGGGAATGTTTCTTGAGCTCCTTGTATATTATGCAAAGTAGGCTCTAGTCTTATTTATAACTGGTAAAGATCTTTTCTCAGTCTTGTGGCTATCTTTCTAGCTTTGAAACTATTTTCTTTGCTGTGCAGAAGCTTTTTAGTTTGAAGGAACATTATTGTTAGGTTTCTCCTATTTGCATTAACATTTTTTTTGGGGTCCGGGCGTGGGGCCTGAACTCTGGGCCTGGGCGCTGTCCCTCAGCTCTTCAGCTCAAGGCTAGTGCTCTACCACTTGAGCCACAGCGCCACTTCCGGCTTTTTTCTTTTTGCTTATGTGGTGCTGAGGAATCAAACCCAGGGCCTCGAGCATGCAAGGCAAGCGCTCTACCACTGAGCCACCTTCCCAGCCCATTTATAAGATTTGTCTTTACCTATTATTTTGGCTAACACAGGGTTACATTTCTAATATCCATTTACCCTAGTATATGAACATTTTATGAAATAATCATATAATATTATCAATTGCAAACATATTCTCATGTAAACTAAAACCCAATTTAAATATAACACTTTTGCTAAACCCTAGAAATTTATTTTATGCTCTTTGTCAGTCAATTTCCACTTTATACTTTGCTTCTTTTTTGTAATAAAAAAAAAAGAATAGATACCATTTGGTGTCAAGCTATTTTTTTCTCAGCATAACCTTTTTGAAACGTCCTTCCTTTGCTGCTTGTATAATAAGTAGATTTTTTGTTCTCCAGTTAAAATCCCATGATAAAGATATGCCATATTTTTGTGTCATGATTAGCTAAACCAACTTCTTCAAATATACTATCACAATGCCCAACATTTCTATGACTCAGATATGGGTGAGATTTTTCTCCCCACCCACCATTGCTTTGGCAGATTCTACTTTAGACAACATCCAGATGTTATTTTATTCAATTCTATTCTGACATTCCTCCATGGAGATAGCATCAGACCCCACTTAGTTTGAGGTCTCAGTTCCCAGGTTACCTGTACTTATTAACAAATCTAAGCCTCTGGGACTTTTAACCAACCAGACATAAATCATAAATCCATGACTCTTTCTTGAATTTGATTTCTGTGTTATAGTGGCTTACAGAGCTCAGAGAAAAAAATGCTTAATTTCACCAGTTTTTTTCTAAAGATTATAATAAAATATGCAGATGAACAACCAGATGGAGAAGATGCATAAGAAAAGATCTGTGGGAAAAAGCACCAAGTTTCTGTGCCACCCTCCAGGAATTCCATGTGTTGAGCTATTAGTGTACTCTCATATCTCAGACTTTCTTATTTTGTATGGAAGCTACCTTATATAGGAATGATTAATCAACAGACCATTAACATTCAACTAAACCCCTTTCTGCCCAGAAATATGAGTGTAGAACAGTCTCATTCCTCTAATAGCATCCTGGACTTTTTGGTGTCTAACTGCTATCCTGAAGCTGTCTATGAATGAACAACCTCAATTCATCATCTCAGTAGCATAGAAAAGCCCTTCTTAGCATTTCTGACACTCCAAAAGTTTTAGGAGGAAGTAGCAGAGTGCCAAGCATGAGCAAAAAGGCCTCAGTAATATTAGGGAAAAAACTGTTTTAGGGGTCATACATAAGGAAACAAACAATGAAACAAAACATATATTTCACAATATCACAATGTATTCATATTTTGTTTGTTATTATGTGGGTTATGGCTAAATTTTTGAGTTATGATTATAGCTGCTCTAAATAAGTCCTTTTGTGTATTATATCTATTAAATTTTAGTTGAAATAAAATTCTATCCTTCAGAAAGAATTGGCACACATCTTGTGTTTTCTCTTTTAACTCTTCAGCTCAGCTTACTTCAGATATAATTAATTTTTTTCCAGGTCCTTCTAATCTAATTTGTTACACCAGACTTTTGTATGTGAACACCCTACTAACTTGTATATATAAGTTGTTATAAAGGTCAGAAAATATGAGATTTTGTGTTCCCAATATTATTGTCACAATTCTAATACATGAAACTTTTAATTCAAAAGCAGATTCAAGATAAAAGAAAGACTTTAAAGACATTTGTTTAGTGACAGTGGACAATTTTCTTCTGTTCAATGGCAATGGAGAGAAAATACCACTAATTTCATAGACCCCAGGATTAGATTTTGGTCCTGAATTTATAAGTCTCTGAGATTATACATATCTGTGGAATTTTAAATTGCATATTTACTTAACTAATTAATTTATGAGGTATTAATTTCTGAGGTATTAAGGTTTGAGTTCATGCTTGCTAGATTTACTGCTGAAGCATACCTTTAGTGTATCTATGAACTTGAAAAAATAAATGAATAAAAATAAAATAAAATAAAACCTTCTAGTCATGTTGGTAATATGATAAATGTGAGATTAGATCAAGAATGCATCTACAATACTTTTAGGAAGAAAATTCTGATGAGAACAATGAAGAATACAATGAGCAATACTGGTTTCCTGGGATAAAATAAAGCTCAGTACATGTGACTTTCAACAAAATCAATCTCATACCTACCATGAATCTCCTTTATCTGCGTTTGGCTGAAACAGTCAAATAAAGTGAAATGCAAATAAACTTAATGCGAACACATATGGCTTCTAGGAAAAGGCTGCAGCCATGTGGCAGTGATTTTTTCCAGTTTCACTTAACTATGAAAATCCCTTTTCTCAAATAAATAAATCTATGTAAAACATGAGTGTTATTGATTTATTGTAATGGAAAACATCCTACTAATTCTCAGATGATTACTCGTAAGAAAGTGAATATTTTTTGCATATGATTCTTCACGTTTTATCTTAGTTTGATGGAAAAATATCTTAAAGTTACTAAATAGAAAAACATAGACATCTATCAGAAACTAGTCCCAGCTCCCAAATTCTGATTTCATCGAACTAAGGACCAACTTAGGAATCAGGATTTTAAAAGGTTCTTCATTTGATTATAATGTTCAGCCAACATTGAGAGCCTTTTATAACAAAATATTTAGGATACATCACCCAAAGTTCATGAATTTGACTCTAATAATATATCTCCATATGTTTATGCTCCCTGTTGAAGATACTAATAATCAGTATTGGATAATGCAGTCAAAGGCCATACACAATATGAAACTCTTAGATAATTTTATATTCACAAATGAAAACTAACCACCAATTTTTCTCTTTTAAACACATAAATAGTTTTTAGAAAGATCTAACACTGAAGATTGTGTCTGTATGTCTAGGATATCTTAACTTATATGGGTCTCATTTAATTAAGACTCGAGAGGTTAAGATAATCACCTACTTGTCAATTCTACTATGATTAATCTTTTTCATCTTGAGTTTATCCTAGGGTCTAGTTTGGTGCTTATTTAGGACTTTGAAAAGAATTTGCGATGATTTAAAAGTCAAAATAGACCTTTCATTTTTACAAAATAAGGTATAAATTTGTTCTTCTTCAGTCATGATCAAAATTCTAGCATCCAGATTGATAAAGAATCATTTCAGACAAGTAATCTACACACTTAACAGCATGTGCAGCTTTCAATTCTAAATTGGCATGTGTGGAGAATAGTGACTTGAAGAGAGGCAACACCTGGTTTAAACTTGCATCATTAGTACTCACTTTCTGAGTAATCATCTCAGTCAGATATAGAATCGAAACAAAATTGACCCTAATATTACTACGGGTGAGAGGAAATCATAAATAGCAGCTCTTTTTTTTCTTTTTCCTTTTCTTTTTTCTGGGGGGGGGGTCCGGTGGTGGGGTCTGAACTCTGGGCCTCGGCGCTGTCCCTCAGCTCTTCAGCTCAAGGCTAGCACTCTACCACTTGAGCCACAGAGCCACTTCCGGCTTTTTTTCTTATGTGGTGCTGAGTAATCGAACCCAGGGCCTCGAGCATGCAAGGCAAGTGCTCTACCACTGAGCCACCTTCCCAGCTCGCAGCTGGGTTTTTCTATAGTTTTCTTAAAATAATTAATTCATTGAAATATTTTTGTTATTTTAGAAACATGTCTAAGGTATGCTATAAACTAAATACATGATATAACACGTTATCAGAATTTTTACTCAACTAACTGCTTGTTATTAAATAACATAATGCTATCTTTATTGATATACCATTAAACATCATGAAAAGTGATTATTTCAAGCTAGATCATATGATTATGTCCAATAAAACGTTATCTCTGCAATGTAATTTGTTTCAAAATGTGAAGTTTGAAAATATGAACTAGTAGTCATTGCAAGCAAAACTCACCATTGTTTTGAAAATAATACTATTTTAGAATTATAATCTCTGTTTTTCAAGATAGTTCATTGAAAAGAAGTCTGGAGATTTTTTTTTTCCTTTTGGAGATTACTTTGTAATGGTAAGGTATCCCTTTGCATTTTTGTCCATATTTGTCACCTGATATGCAAATAAAATGCTCTATCCCTAACTAGTTTGCCCTTATATCTTCTTTCCTGATTGTTTTTCAACTAGTGGTTTTCAGTACATACTTTACAGACTTTAAGCAGAATATCATTTAGAAGCCATTACCATGTTTACATTAAAATATGGTGCATATAAGTAATTCTTCTAGCAACTCATTGTAAAAACTACATCCACCAAAGCAAATAGCACTTACTAAGCACCTGCTCAGTTGTAGTATTATTTTATAGGTGAGGAAACTAAAACTTAAAGCATTTTACTTGTTCAAAGCCATATGTTTAGTCATTGGATGAGGAATAAAATACTAATTTCCATTATTCAGATTCAAAACCAATTAAATGTCTCTCAACTGCTCATTATCTTAACATCTATTTTTATTCTCATTTGGTAAGGTAGGGTGAAAAGAAAAAGTAATGGAGACATAACATACCCCTTGTGTAATTATTTTACTTACAACTAATCTTGTTTTATATCCTCTGCAAGTCAATGGGTATGTATCCTATTTTTTCATTCATGTAAAGTTAAAGTGTGTGGTAAGAGAAAGATATCAGTTTCTTTTTATTTAATAACTGTTTTATTTGTAAACTAAATCATTTACAATGAATATTGTTTTATTTATTAACTCAGAAAGGCTTTGAAAACTAATGAAGCATACATGAATTTAAATATCATTAATAATAACTTTTGCATGTGCATTCTTGTTATAATTAGAACTGTATTTTAAACATACAGGCATATGCATATAATTACAAACATGCACACACAAACACAATGTCTTTAAAAAGCAATATGATTACATAAGAACGTTTTTCAATATACTAAACCTATTTTTAATCTACATCAATTATTGAATGTCTCTCTAAGAAGTTTAGTACTGTTTGAGAACTTTAGCAAGATGGTTAATATGCTATTTACAATAGTAGTGACTAACATTACTCTCCTATTTTAAATAACAATATGACAATATCAATATTTTATTAACCACCACAATTTTCTAATAATACAATTGTTACACCAAATTGTTCCTTTTAAAAACTGAGTTTTTAATATGAATAAATTTAACTGAATAAAGATTTGACACCCACCTAGATTATTATGCATTTTAAGTATTTTTTTATATATTATGACATACCACAGACACATTAAATATAAAAATATTCACAAGGAAAAATTCTTAAGAATTGCATATGTTGACTTTTCAAACTAAAAGTTTAGTATAAAAAATGCTATAACCATTTCTACCTGGAGAAATGGTCACATGAAGACAAAACCTCATCTAATATTTTTATTATCTCACACTTTTTAAATTTAATAAAATTAATCTGAATTTACATGTTTTAAATACTTTTTTCAATTTCTGTAAGTTTATTACATTTATAATTGCGTACAAATCTGTGTAGCTTATTCTGTTCCAAAACTTTCATTGAATAAATAGTAAAGTCTAATATATCTAAACAAAATACAGAATAAAGATGATTTTATGCCACTTTTCTTAAAGTACCCTCTTTCTTTATATGGTGCAAATTTGATTTAATCTGACATTCTACTTAACATTTCCACCCTCATCTAAGCCACCATAAACTCTCATTTGAATAAATGGGTTTAACTCATTATGAGCTATATTAACTTCAACCTTGACTTTTCTTTTTTCTAACAGTATCTGAAGTAATTTTTTGTTGCAAGTGTATTCAAAACCTTGGCAGACATTCTTCACTGGCAGCTTGTAATAACAATCAAAAGAGTATCAAAAAGCTTTTAAAACAGGCCTCAGAAAGATATAGGTATTCAAAAGGAAGAAACTTAGTCTTCTTTATCTTGGGCCATATGATCTTTTATCCACTTTATTTGTGCCATTGCTCATTTCATCTGTTTCTATATGTAGAGGTACCTTTGGTTCATTAATGAACATGGATTAAAAATTGACATCCCAGTTTTATTTCACCAATTAGTAGTCTACAAACTTTAGTTTAAATCATAAGGAAAGAACACAATTGACTCACCAATGTTAGGGAGTTTGCCTAAATAAGTGAAAATAATGTCTTCAGCTGGGCTAAGCATTTATTTCCCAAGTGAAAAAAAATTTAAACATTCTCTACATGACCACTGCAACCTTTAACAAATTAGCAAATGGCAATTCCTTCCACAATCATAACGTCAATTCAATTAACTTTTCTCATATCTTTGTATAGTTATCACAGAAAACATTTACATTTTAACATGTGCTTATCTCAAAAGAGCAAATGTCATAGAAAATCAGTATTTGAAACCATTAGGAAATGTAGCTACAACCTTGAGGCTAGAGAAGTTTCCTTTTTTTATATAACTACAACTGACCATATGAATTGATAGCCTTAAAATGGCTAAACATACTGTGTGTCTGGTTTTAAAAAGGGTATAAGAAGCTCACTAACTTTTGCAGTGTGGTTCTGGTAATATTGCCTAGAAGTAAGGGGAAGGAAGAAGATGATCTTTTCATATCCTTGATAGTCTTATTGTTTTGGATGTCATTTAAAAGCTGTGTTATATATTATTCAAGATAAACAAAAGTATAAAGAATGATAAATAGAATCTCTGCTTGCTAGTTTAGAAAATAAAATAACACAATAAATGCTCCTGACTTCTACACAATAATGTTACCATCGTATTGTTCATACTTGCCTTACACCTGATACCAGAGTAAACAATATTTGGAAGTGGTGTTTATTATGAACTCTTTGGGAAGTAAAAATAATTGTTCATTAATATGAGTTTTTTTTCTTCCTCAGTCTACTTTCTCAGAGTATATGCATGTTCCTTCTTTTGACATTAATAAGCATAGTTCTGAATTTGATTTTAGACCTGTCAAAAATTAAACAAAAAATATAACAATGAATTTTGATTCAAAAAACAATTTTGTCTATTAGTTATTGTTTCATTTTCATCATAGCTTAAATAAAAGTCGGAAAAAAATAATTTAACACACTTACTCCCATTTATTCTTTCTTCTTATTGGGACAGCTATGATAACTCAGGGGCAGTAATATTTTGGGCTGGTAATTGAAAAAGTTTTCCGTCCTAGAGGATAAATATGATTATCTTATATCAGCTTTCTATATACAACATCAAATTTTAATAAGGATATGTATACATTTATTTTTGCTTTGATCAAAGCAAGGTTTGCTTCTGTTGTTTTAAGGCCTATGCCTTTATCATTATTGAATATTATATTATTTTTCATAAAGATGCTTTATTTTTCAAACCTTTGTGTATTAGCTTTATGAATTGTTTGCTCCAGGATATGTTTTAGTACTTTTGCCTATATTCTTTCTTTAAATATCCCCTAGTGGTCAATTTAATAATGATTATTGCTCATTTCCATTGTCATTATTTTCCTGGCTTGCACAAATAAATCAGATTTTATTTTTGTCAGTCATGGGGCTTGAACTCTGGGCCTAGCACTCTACCACTTAAGCCATAGCACCACTACAGGTTTTCTATTAGTTTATTTGAGATAAGAGTCAAAATCTTTCCTGCCCTGGCTGGCTTTGAACCACGATCCTCAGATCTCAGCCTCCTGAGTAGTTAGGATTACAGGTGTGAACCACCATAGCACAGTTCAGATGTGTCTTTTTACATAATGTTTGACTGATAAGGAAAGGGTAAATGTATGCTTTTTAGCTTTGTAAAGAATTGTTAAAATTATATTTTTCTCATCTGAAAGGCATTAGCACAGATATGTATTAGACACCCTAAATTGATTTTTCCACATAAACATGATCATTTTCATTTATGTAGATTCCTTTCATGTTGCAGAAATGATCATTTACTACTTCTTTTTGTAGTATTTGTTTTCAACTGGATTCTTGTTTTATTTCTTAAAAACCTGTTGCTCCACGGACCCCAGACTCATGGCAGGGTGTGGTGCTTCTCTGCACGGCCTGCATAAGTGGCCCAGCCCAGCCTGGGGTGGCAGTGGCAGCTGCAGCAATGACAGCAGTGGCTAATGACCCTAGACTCATGGCCCGGCATGTCTCTGCCTTGGCCCTGTGGAAACAGCCCAGCCCAGCCCAGACCAGAGTGGTGGCATCCTCAGTGGTGGTGGCAGTGAACAACACTAGACTCACAATGTGGTGTGGTGCCTGTCTGCACCAGCCTGGGTAAGCATCCCAACCAAACCCAAGACAGAAATGATGACCCTGTCAGTGGCACTGGTAGCAAAGGACTCCAGACTCGTGATGCGGCCTGTTGCCTCCCTGAGCTGGCCCATGGATGTATTCCAGCCCAGAGCAAGGCAGAGGCAGTGAGGAACCCAAGACATGCAGGGCCAACCTGAACAGCATAAACCGTGGCAAAGGCTCTGAAACACAAACCCAGCCTGCACCACAACCCAGCATAGCACGCAATCATCTCAACAAATGCAGAACATGGTGGTGACCAGCAACCAACAGAGCACACAAACAGGATTCTGCCACAACACCACTGGACAGCTCCCAAACAGTACCAGGATAAGTGAGTACCTCACAGAGGACACTGCCTACCTAATCCTCTGCTGTCATGGGAGATTAGCACTTGTGGTAACCCCCCAGAATTTGTCTTGGACCACCCACTACCACCTGGACTACAGGTCCTAATGAAGCTGGGAGCTGTGCAAGTGCACCATCAACCAACAGGCACACCCAACCTTCTAGTCATGACAAAGAGCACCCCTGCAAGAGAACACAAGAAGTCTGGGCTGGTCCTTGACTAAAAGCAAGAACTGCCTAGGATATCCAGTAGGAAATTGAGGGAACCCTATGTGCATCCCAAGAAGGAACCCTAGCTATCTTAACTGCTTGCCCTTGGCTGGCCAGGATCTGACTGCACACCACAGCAGAGGGTGGAGTGTGTCTGCCCACCAAAATCTAACAAGAGTAATCTCTACATGTGTCAGACCAGCAGCTGGAAAGCAGACTCTCCTACAACATAACCCTAGACCAGGTAAAGTACTCTCAACCTGAGAGCAAGCTACATCAGTTGATCCAGGAACAAATCCAGAACCAAGCACAGGTAATCACTTAGTGACTAAAACAATCGGAGCCTGGAATTGGTCTCAAATAATCCCTGAATCCACATGAGAAAATCACAGCTAAAAATTATAAGTATCATCAATGGCCAAAATAATAAGGCAGACTCAAAGGCCAGCAACCACAATGGGGAGAATGCCAGTGGAAGCAAAAAAGAAATGGAAGACAAGCCCCACATCCAAGAGATAATAGAGGCAATGACTCAATAATTAAAATGAGAAATACTTCAGAAATTTAAAGAAAAAAGCAATGACCTACCAAAAGAGATCCAGGCCTTCAAACAATAAATGCACTTAAAATAGATGCTCTACACACCTCTCTAAAAGATGAGATTTATACTCGTAGGAACGATGTAGAAATTATAAATGACTCAATTTCTTCCATGCCAAATTCAATTTCCTTTATACAGACGACACTGGTAGCCACAGTCAATAGAGTGAATGAAATGGAAAATAGACTATTAGATACTGAAGATAAAATGCAGGAACTGGAAAAAAAACTTAAAGAAATGGAAAAAATACTCAAAATATGCCATAGGGAAGTCAATGAACAAGCAGACTATGCCAAGAAATTTAACCTTCATATAATTGGGGTGGATGAAGGGGAGCAATTCCAGAATAAAAGAATACAACACTTATTCAACAAGATCATCACCAAACTGGGCACCGGTGGCTCATGCTTGTAATCCTAGCTACTCAGGAGGCTGAGATCTGAGGACTGCGGCTCAAAGTCAGCCCGGGCAGGAAACTCCATGAGACTCTTATCTCCAATAAACCACTAGAAAACCTGAAGTGGGGCTGTGGCTCAAGCAGTAGAGTGTGCGCCTTGAGCTGAAGAGCGCAGGTATAGTGCCCAAACCCAGAGTTCAAGCCCCATGACTGACAAAAAAAAGAGAGAGAGAAGAAAAACTTAGGAAAGTAGGAATATGAAAGGAAAAACAATATCCCTCTCTATAGTAACCATAAATATTAATGGACTCAGTTCACGAATCAAAAGGAAAATAACTGCAGATTTGATCAGAAAACAAGATCCATCAATCTGGTCTCTTTAAGAGACCTACCTCACAGCCAAAGATAAAATCAAACTCCAAGTGAAAGGATGGAGGAAGATCTGCCACGTAAATGTCCCCAGCAAGAAGGCAGGAGTTGCCAATCTGATATCTGACAAAGTAAACTTTACATTGAAATCATTACAAAAAGAAAAAGAAAGTCACTACACATTAATTCAAGGAATGATCCAAGAAGAGGATATCACCATTGTCAACCTATACACCCCAAACATTGGTGCACCCAAATATGTTAAACTAATACTCTCAGATGGATGCAAACACAATAATAATACTAAGAGACTTTCCTACTCCACTCTCACCAAAGGACAGGTCTACCAACCAAAGAGTTGGCAAAGATGTCTCCAAATTAAATAATGCCATATCTCAAGCGTACTAAACTGACATATACCGAGTTTTCCACCCAACAACGACCCCCTATACATTGTTCTCAGCAGCCCATAGAACTTTTTCTAAAATAAATCATATATTAGTTCATACAAGGCATTTAAGCAAATACAGGAAATGAACATAATTCGCTGTATTCTATCTGACCATAGTGGAATCAAACTAGTTCTCAATAACAAGCATACAATAAGAAAATCTCAAACAAATGGAAATTAAACAGCACACTACTAAGCAACAAATGGGACACAGAAGAAATTAAAGAAGAAATTAAAATTTTCCGACAATGCAATGAAAAAGTAGGGATATCACAAAGAAACATATGGGACACAGCAAAAGCAATCCTGAGGGGCAAATTTATTCCTCTCAGTGAGCACATCAAGGAAGCAGAGACAGACCAAATAAACAATCTTATGATGCAACTAAAACTGCTAAAGAAACAAGAAAAAGTTGAACCTTAAGTTTCTAGATGGAGAAAAATAACCAAAATAGCTGAAATTATTGAGATAGAGCCTAAGAAAACTATAAATAAAATCAATAAAACAAAAAGCTGTTTTTTTTGGGGGGGGGGGGCTAGGAAGGTGGCTCAGTGGTAGAGCACTTGCCTTGTATGCATGAGGCCCTGGGTTCGATTCCTTATCACCACATAAGCAAAAAGAAAAAAAGCTGGAAGTGGTGCTGTGGCTCATGTGGTAGGGCACTAGCCTTGAGCTGAAGAGCTGAGGGACAGTGTCAGGCCCAGAGTTCAGGCCCATGACCGGACCCCCCCCCAAAAAAAAAGCTTTTTAAAAAAATCAATAAAATTGACAGACCACTGACAAGATTAAAAATAGAAGAGAGGAGACCCAAATCAATAAGATCAGAGATGTCTCAGGAAACATTACAACAAACATCCAAGACAGTCCAACAATTATAAAGAAATGTTTCCAGATTTTATAATCACAAAGAAAGGAAAACCTTGCGAGAATGGATGAATACCTAGAGAAATACAAATTGCCAAACTGAACCAAGAATAAATAAAACAATTAAATATGCCAATAACCTACAAGGGGATAGAGGAAGCAATCAGAAGCCTTCCAACAAGGAAAAAATGGATTCACTATGGAATTCTATAAGACCTTTAAAGAGGAACTAATACCATATTAATACTCATACCCTCAAGCTCTTCAGGGAAATAGAAACAGAAGGAATAATCCCAAACACATTCTTTGAAGCCAATATCACACTCATCCCCAAACTAGGAAAAGACCCAACAAAAGAAGAGAACTCTCTGATCAACCCATATGCAAAGCTCCTCAATAAAATTCTAGCCAACAGAATCCAGAAATATATAAAAAAATCATACATTATGACCAAGAAGGCTTCATCTCAAAGATGTAGGAATGGTTTAACATACATAAGTCAATAAATATAATCTATCACATCAACAGATGCAAGGTCAAAAACCACGATTATCCCCATTGATGGGGAAAACCTTTTGATAAAATACAGCACCCATTCATGGTAAAAGCTCTGGAAAAAATAGGAATAGAAGGAACATTCCTTAAACCAATAAAACCTCCATATGATAGACAAACTGCCAAAATTATACCTAATGGGGAAAAACTAAAACCAATTCCCCTAAAATCGAGAACAAGGCAAGGATGTCCACTCTCTCCACTCCTCTTCAATATAGTTCTGGAATCCTTAGTCAGAGCAATAAGGCAAGAAAAATACATTAAATGGATCAGCATAGGGGAGGAAGAAGTCAAACTACCTCTTTTTGCAGATGACATGATTTTATATCTTAATGATGTCAAAAGCTCTGTCCCCAAACTCTTAGAGTTGATAAACCACTTCAGCAAAGTAGCAGGATACAAAATTAACTCCCCCCCAAAAAAATTAGTCACCTTTCTGTAAACCAACAATGTACAAGCAGAAAGGGAAATCAAGGAAACAATCCCAATCACAGTAACCTTAAAAAAAGTATCTAGGAATTAACCTAACCAAAGGTGTAAAGGGTCTATTGCATGAAAACTATAAAAGTCTTTAAAAAAGGAATCATAGAGGATACCAGGAAATGGAAAGACCTTCCATGTTCTTGGATAAGAAGAATTAATATAGTGAAAATGGCCATATGGCCAAAATTGATATACATATTCAACACAATTCCCATTAAAATTCCAATGACATACTTTACTGAAATAAAGATAGTCCTAAAATACATATGGAACAACAAAAGTCCTAGAATAGCCAAAGCAATTCTAGGCAAAAGAAAGAGTGCAAGAGGGGTCATGATACTGGATTTCAAGCTCTACTATAGAACCATAAAAACAAAGACACCTTGGTACTGGCACTAAAACAGACCCGAAGACCAACGGAACAGATTAGAAGATCCAGAAAAAAACCACATATGTACATTCAGTTGATATTTGACAAAAAGGCCAAAGACAGACATACAGTGGAAGAAGCACCGCCTCTTCAACTACTGGTGCTGGGAAAACTGGATGGCCACATGCAGAAAACTAAAAGTGGACCCCAGCCTGTCATTGTGCACTAACATCAAATCAAAATGGATTAAAGACATTAATATCAAACCTGAAATTCTGTACCTACTGCAGGACAGAGTATGAGAGACACATATATACACAATGGAATTCTATGCCTCCATCAGAAAGAATGACATTGTCCCATTTGTTAGGAAATGGAAAGACTTGGAAAAAATTATATTAAGTTAAGTAAGCCAGGACCAAAGAAACATAGGTCCCAAGGTTTCCATTATTTGCAATAACTAGTATATGTCTGAGACAAGTAGAAACGGTCAGATAAGTTGATATTAGGAGAAATGAACCCCAAGATAAGGACTCAAATGGATTTTCTTTCTTGCTATTGTTTCTAACATAATTATACAATGATTTCTTTGTTATTTTATATGTCCCTCCCCCACTGCATAGACCCTGTTTTCACTGTATTTGATGTTGGTATAATTTGTGGAGAGGAAGTGAAAAAAAAACAAATTGTTTAAATAGGGATACAGGTGGACCCATTGCAAAAATGAGATGTACAAGCCATTATGTCGAAAAATGAACTTTACAACTTTGGCGTGAGGGGGGGAGGAGATAGAAAGGGATGATAAGGGGAAACAAAGAAGGAGTCAACAATGCTTGATAAGAAATGTACTCAGCTGAGCGGTGGCTCTTGCCTCTAATCCTAGTTACTCAGGAGGCTGAGATCTGAGGATGGTGGTTCAAAGCCAGCCTGGGCAGGAAAGTCCGTGAGACTCTTATCTCCAATAAACCACTCAAAAACCAGAAGTGGAGCTGTGGCTCAAGCAGTAGAGCACTCGCCTTGAGCTGAAGAGCTGAGGGATAGCGCCCAAGCCCAGAGTTCAAGCCCCACGACTGACAAAAAAAAAAAGAAAAAAAAATAATGAAATGTACTCATTGCCTTGCTCATGTAATTGCAACCCCTCTGTATGTTATTTTCATAATAAAAATAAATAAAAAAGAATATTAGAAATGCACAGATTGTCTTAAAGCTACATACTTTAAGGTAAACACAGAGCAGCCCACTATTAGGCCTTTATTTCCATTTTGTTCAGTTTTAGAACTAAGTACTCACTAGGAGAAAGATACCACTAGTATGTTCTACTAGATAAAAAGAAAAGAAATAATTTGACATGTACCAGAAAACTACATAATTTATTTTGTATTTTGTCTGTACTGGCATTTGAATTTAGAGCCTATTGTTCTTGCTTTCTTGCTAATGCCTGGTGTTCTATCATATATCTAGTCCATATATAGTATAATATTAATCAGAAGACAATGAGAGTGTATCTACACATCTCAGACAAAATATAGCTTACAAGTTCAAGAGTTATCTGGGATAAAGTAGGTGTTTGTACAATGTTAAATACAATGTTAGTTCAATAAGACAGAATAATCTTTTAAATGTACATACCTATCAATTGTCAAAGTATATACTACAGCTGGCAACTGGTAGGTCTTTTCTGTAATCCTAGCTACTAAGGAGGCTGAGATCTGAGGATGGCAGTTTGAAGCTAGCCCAAGCAGAAATGTCCATGTGACTCATTTCCAATTTAGCTACCAAAAACTAGACTGAAGTGGAGCTGTGGTTCAAGTGGTAGTGTGCTAACCTTGAGCAAAAAGTCTCAGGAATAACACCTAGGTCTTGAATTCAAGCTCCAGGACTGGCTCAAAAAATGCTGAAAAACCTAATGCAAGTTTAAGAGAAATAAATTGGTTAGCTATTGATTTAGAGAAATAAAAAGTATTATCACAAAGTGGACATATTTAGCAGGAAGAAAATTATTATGAACCTAGTTGAAATCAACCGTACCATCAACCAAGAAGATAAAAGTGACATACACTCTTCTCAAACTTATATTTACCAGGATAAACAACATACTGATTAAAATCTCCTTTCGTTCATATGTGGAATTTAGGGACAAAAGACATGAAAGTAAGAGTACTATTAGGGATATGGAAAGTAAAATAATGTGGTAAAAAGAAATAAAGAAAGATAATAAAGGAAGTGAATATGATCAAAATAAATTATAAGCATGTATTGAAAGTCATAATGAAACACATTAGTTTGTATAATTAATGATTACCAAAAATTTATCCTTTTAAAGAAGTGTAACTTAACTGAATCAGTTAATGGAGCAATTAATGCCTCCATGCATTATTGAAGCCAATAAAGAAATCAGTTAATAATTAGTGGAGCTTAACTTCTGGATATGATCAGAAAAAGGAAGTCAAAAGCATTCATCAAACAGTAAAATCTCAATATGACTGTACCCATAATTCTAGCCTGCTTTTTCTGAGAAGAAACATCAGTAGCCTCAAACTGGAGGAAGAATAAGTTTTCATAAAGTTATCTATGGAGTCATTAAACATATAAATATTCAAATGGTAATATCAATACATGGAAGCAGGGGGGAAACAGAAACCAGATTATTACAATAAAGTTTCTCATGAAAATTTTTAAGACATAATAAAATCCCATAATTACAAGGATGGGGAGCAATAGTAGAAACTGCTTCTGATAGCTACAAATTATTAATTTTCACATAGATTTTAAGGTAGTCACTATAATTAATATTCAATGCAATATGTAATTATACTAAAAATATAAAAGTAGTAATAATGGTTTAACCAAAAAAGGATATCAATGAAGACATAGAAGTTATTTAAAAATAAAATTCTGGAAATAAAATTAAAATCCTACAAGAAGTAATTAACAATAATTTTGAAGAGTAATGATAATTAGCAACTAGCAAAGTTGAAAAAATAGAGAAAACTAATTAGGTTCTCATAGAAAGAATAGACATCACCAGGCACTGGTGGCTCACACCTGTAATCCCAGCTACTCAGGAGGCCGAGATCTGAGGATTGAGGAGGTTCAAAGTCAGCCCAGGCAGGAAAGTCTGTGAGACTCTTATCTCCAATAAACCACCAGAAAAACGAAAGTGGCACTGTAACTCAAGTCATAGAGTGCTTGCCTTAAGCTGAAGAGCTGAGGAACAGTACCCAGGCCCAGAGTTCAAGTCCTACTACCAAAAAAAAATGGACATCCTTATATAGATTTTGGAATGCCACAGAGAGAAGAAAGAGATCAGAAAATAATCTCAAGAAATAATGCTAAGAAGATTCCAACAATGCTTTCAAAAATTTCAACAAGTACTAGGTAGGTTAAACACAAAGAATACACATGAATACAGGCACTGAAAGTATAAACAAAAAAATCTTGAGATCAGCAAGGGAGAAAGAATTTTGTTTCAAGAGAACCTTAAAAATATATAAAAACATCTTTTTCTCAACTTAAACACCACCATAAGTTGTTAGAACATATGTCCAAATTTCTCTAACAGAGAAATTGTCAACTTTGGATCCTGTACCTATCAAACATACACTTAACTATTGAAGACAAAATAGTGACTTTAGCAGACAAACAAAAACAGATAATATGTTGCTAGCACATCTATCTTATGAGAAGTACCAAAGGAACTGTTCTACCTGAAAGAACATAACACAGATAATATAACCTAAATATTCATGGGAAAAAAGCAGAGAAAGTCAATAAAGATAATTATGTATTTTAAAATAACAGTATATTAATTCATACTTCTTCTGATACTCACTGAATCTAAAAATATAAATTCCATGAAATGTTACATTTGTAATTACACTTGGGGATCTATAGCAATCAAACAATCTGCCAATAATAGCACAGATGAAGTATGTGGATGAAAGTTGTAGGAGACTGTGATCATGATACCAGATGAAAGAGACATGAAATGATAAGGTTACAAAGATTCCAGTAAATAATAATTACTACAAATATAATTCAATCAAATCAGACACCAATAACAAAAAAATGGGAAATGTTCAAATATGTGGAAATCAAACAATTCAGTACTAGATAATCAGTGTATCAAATGAGAAATCACAAGTGAAATTAGAAGTTACCTCAAATGAAAAGAAAATGGGACACAAACCTCAAATCTTATTAGTGATAAAGCAGTATATAAACTTAAATACGTAGCTGAAAAATGCTGATATTCAAAATGAAGAAATGTCTTAAATAAGAGCAGCCTATAAGTTTAGGGACATGGAAAATGGAGAGAAAATTACACACAAATCAAGCCAATGTAAAAAAAAAAAAAAACATGGGTTTGATGGAAAATTAAAGGAGCAGTGAACTTAAACACAATTAACAAAAGCCGACACATACAAAAGTTGATTCCTTGTAAGTTCAATAATTTGAAAAACTTGCATATAATAAATAAGAACAGAATGAAAGAAGGCTTATTTCCAAAATTATAAAAGGGGAGTGTGTTACTGACAACTTTTTAGAAATAAAATCATAATGATTGCAAAGAAATATTATGAACAATGACATGACAAAAATATACATCATTAGACAAAAGGAATTTTCTAGGGAAAAAGAGACTACTGAAAATGACTCAAGGGAAAAAATAACTCTGAATGGCTGAATACCATATCTAAAGATTGACTAGAACAAAAACTATAATCACAAAGTAAAAGGCCAGCCAAAATATTTTGATTATTCCATTCTTCTGGTAACTGAAAGGAAAATACCAACCAATACAAAGGTGTCAAAAAAACAAAAGAAAAGAACAATTCCAAACTGATATTTTGACTAGCTTTATTATGATATCAAGACAAAGACACAAATAAATTACAAACCATTATAACTTAAGAATATTGTTACAAAATATTTACCTGAACACTACTAAATCTGGTAGTATATTTAATATACTTACTGTACACTTACTGTGATTAATCTGTAATATTACTCAAAGAATCTCCGACAAATTGCTCTACTTCTTACTCCAAAATTTGGGAAAAACATGGAAAACTCAGGAACAATTCAGGGCTCTCTCTGAGTTATGTAGTTATGTATTATCTCATGCATTGTTTTGTACCATGCTGTGAAGCAAGGATTTAATGGTTCCAGAGGCCCAGTGGAAATGTGAAGAAGTCAAAATAATATAGGAAGGTAATTTTTTTAGGTACTCATTGTTGAAGCAAGACAATGGGATACCCCTACACACACACACACACACACACACACACACATTTCTTATTCTTTAACTATCCTCTTATTTCTGTGTCCTAGATATGGAGGTGCATCCTACACACACACACACACACACACACACACACACACATTTCTTATTCTTTAACTATCCTCTTATTTCTGTGTCCTAGATATGGAGGTGCATGGCAGAATATAGTAGTGAATGTAGACTTGCTGGCACTCACAAAGTTAGTTCTACAAGGGTTATACAAAATTAACAGATTAAAAAAATAGGCAATAGAAGACAGGGTAAATTTGCATCTTGAACTTCAGGTTGTAAGTATGCTTAATTTAGTAAAAGTATCAATGTTTTTCAGTGGAAGCACGGATGAAATATATCTCTCAGATCGCCTGCTCTAGACTGTGTTCAAATGAAAATCTCCAGCTACTGCTCCTCTACATCTTCTTTTGGTTTGCTCTAATTCCCTACTTTTTTAATTTCTCAGCTCAGCCAATAACACAGTACAAGTCTTCTGTGGGACATTCTACACCCTAGCCAAAACTTGCTCCAAGAGTCAGTGTAGACTGAGACATTTCAAAACATAGAGTTTTATAAAAGTACACTCTGCTCATTTCCTTTGTTCACTATAGGCAGTAGTGTGAATATGTCATCATAGCCTCTGTTTCATAGTGGACCCAATAACACAGGATTCTTAAGGTTTGCAACACAATGCCAATTATATCTCAAATTTAACATTCTATGAAATAATTTTATCCTTATTTTTAAGCTTAACCATAAGAATAAATAAATTCAATAAATTTTGATTGAATAAAACAATTTTTGTATTAAAATGGTGCTTCCCATTTGCTACTAGGAAGTTTAAAATGCATTTACAGCTTATTTGTTGAAAATAATCCATATAATGTAATATATATTTCATAAACAATACTAACTCCTGATTTGTCTTATTTCTCTCTTAATGTTTCAAACATATTCTATTTCAAATGTTATTTCCTCCTATCATGTTTGATAGTAATGTGATAATAATTCATTTTGGATTTCTTAGTACTGTTAAATTTCATGACCTATGAAAATTATTACTTGACTCAAGTAAAAGGTAGATATACAGAATACGATGTATCTGTATCAGTGGAAGTCCAACGAGGGGAAATTAAAGGCTGGGAAATAAAGGCTGAGAAATGTGCTCTATAACCCCAAATTATGGCTCTGTATCAAAACTGGAGGATTTGATATTTATTTTGATAATAGAGTTTCTTTCATGTATTCATGAGTACAGTAATTGATTCAGTGTCATTTGTGTTATCTTGAGATTTTATGATAAATTTGTTATTCTATATGTAATTTTTTCTAGGAGAAAGCATTATAATTTATATTACAGTTTTCCTGAGTGTGAAACTAAATATTTCTGAATAGGAAGTTGATTTATAGTCCATTGTTTTGAAATCAGAAACCAAACCCTCATAATCCAATTTACAAGTCATCAGGTGACAATTTTTTCCCATATATATTTTACAGTTTCTGTGCTGGTACTTGGTGGGACTTGAACTCAGGATCTCATGCCCTTGTTCTACCTGTACCCTATTATTTGAGCACTACCTCTACTCTTGCTTTTTTTGTAGGAAATTGCAGCTGGAGTCTCAAGGACTTTTTCTACTGGGCTGGTTTTAGGCCACAATTCTCATATACCTGGAACTCAAAAAATTAAATCGCCCAACAACAAATCCTCAAAGAAAAAACTGCCCAATAAATAAGTGGGTTAGAGACTTAACGAGAAACTTCTCTGAAGAGGAAAGACAGATGGCCAATAGACACATGAAGAAATGCTCAACCTCTCTAGCCATAAAAGAAATGCAAATCAAAACAACATTGAGATACCACTTCACCCCAGTTAGAATGGTTATAATCAAGAAATCTAATAAAAACAGATGCTGGAGGGGATGTGGACAGAAGAGAACCTTACTGCATGGTTGGTGGGAGTGTAAACTTGTTTAACCACTTTGATTAAATTCTTTAAACCTTATGGGAATATGTTAGTGGGTGGTGCTGGAGAGGTAAAACTCTTTTCAGTTTTAGTGTAAGGATTACTTTGAGGTATTTTTTTTTAATTTAAAGTAAATAAGGTTAAGTCAAGATTCCCTTGGGGATTCCCCCTTTTTCTATTTTTTAATAATTGAAGCTTAAATGTTTTATGGGTGTGTAAAAAGTTGGCATTAGTAGTTTGTAAATTTCTATATAGACTGATTAAAGCAGTTTTATCTAGGTCCTGATTTTAGTAAACTCCCCTGATATTTTCCTGGTTCTACTGGCTTTTTTTTATTGTACAGTATTGTGAAAAATACTGTACAGAGGGGTTACAATTACACGGGCAAAATAATGAGTACATATCTTTTTTTATTTTTATTTTTTGTGAACATACTGTACAGAGGGGTTACAATTACATGGGCAAGATAATGAGTACATTTCTTATCAAGCATTGCAGCCTCCTTCTTTGTTTATCCTTCACATCTCTTCCCAGCCTTCTCCCCGCTCCTGCTCCCACACCTAATCCTCCCCCCAAACCAAAGGTGTAAAGTTCGTTTTTGACATGACAACTTGTACTTCTCATTGTTGCAACAGGTCCACCTGTATCCTTAAATGACTTGTTTTCCCCATCTCCTCCAGAAATTATACTGACATCAAATATAGTGAAACAAGACCAAACTAAAGCTACCAGCACAACTATGTTTATTGCAGCATTATTTACTATAGCTAAGACATGGAACCAACCCAGATGCCCCTCAGTAGATGAATGGATCAAGAAAATGTGGTATAGATACACAATGGAATTCTATGCCTCTATCAGAAAGAATGACATTGTCCCATTTGTTAGGAAATAAAAAGACTTGGAAAAAAT
>NW_012267296.1:825566-843781 GCF_000151885.1 Dipodomys ordii
CAGCAGGTCTACTGAATAAACCTACCCCTTACCTGAATACCACGTGCGTGCTGCTGCAGTTCTTACTCGGTTACCTCTTTTTAAAAACCTAACAATAAGGTCTATTTTAAAACTCAACAGACAGTCACATCATCTTCTGCTTATTCTTACCATCTGCAACTTACTTGAACATTCCGTGGTTTGTCCTAATTTTCCTTCTTTCTTACTCTCCAAATCCTTTCTAATCTAATGAAAACATTTTTATGTTCCCTCAATTCTCTTTCCAAAGTTTTCCTTTAGGCTGTTTTGTGCAAAAGCATTTTTCTGGCTGGCTGAGGAACTAATCTCTGTGACTTTAACAATACCTAAATTACCTATGCAGGCCTTCAGACAGATATCAATAGGAACACACTCTCAGGTTTACAAGCTTTCTTTCCTAAACAGAGGAAACTTACATTGCTGTTGTTAACCCACAAGTTACTGCCTATTAGGGCTTTAAGAGTAGTTTGGATTTAAACTACTTCCTACATTTACAACCTTAGCCTTTTACTGCCCATTATCACAAATGATTGACAAGTTCTTGCCCAGTTATGCTCGCTTATAAACTATTTCCCATGGCCTCCAGCTTGGATCAATTTTAGAAGGGCCAAGAATGTCATTGCCAAGGTCCCCTGAGTGCCTTCCTCCATGCTTGGGTAAATGTGCCTTTGGCATTTCCCTTGGTTAGTCATAGGACTTGAACTTAGGGCCCGAGTGCTGCTCCTCAATTCTCCAGCAAGGCTTGCACTCTGCTACATTGGGATCCAAAGCAACTCTGCCTGCTTTTTTGGCATTCTGCTGGTTGATTAGAGATGACAATCTCACAAGGACCTTACTCTGTCAGTCTGGCTTTGAACTGCAGGTTGCAGTTTGCAGATCAATGAGTCTTACAAAAGGCCACTTTACTCCAATTAAGAACAACAAAGATAGTCATCATGGAAGACTTTTTTTAAGAATGTCTTACTTGGAACTTAAAATCCAAAGTCACATCTGACAAATCTGTAAGACTTCTCTGTTTTTCTCTGTAGGCATGCTGGAAACTGTTACAAAAACACTAGAAGAACTAACTAAAATAGCAATCAAGCAATCACTTTGGTAGCCCTAATTTTTCTTTTTCCACTTTGAAACAAACATTTAATAGAGTTTTATTTCCAAATGTTATATCTAGAAATCAATTCTTGGTTTTTAAAAGCCTTTTACTAAAATCTGCTTTAATACTTTATACTTCAGTTTTTATTTGCATTTAAATGACCTTTTAAAATCTTAAGGCTCTAGGAAACAAATCTTTAAAACCAAATTATATCACACAAACTTTTAGCAATGCCGATTACATCATCATATCTCTCACTTTAACATCAGATTTCCAGCATCCAGCTGCAAGAAGAAACAAAACAAAGGCCACTCACCCCGTCCTATGGAATAGGGCTTAGATGAAGTGCCTTTGTGCCAGCTTACCATCTCCCTCCATGTGTGAACTAGCTGAGATGCTTTCCTGCCTGCTCACGCCTTGTCTCCAAAGATAGATCTTTTATTGGTTCTAAGTTTTTCCCTTCTTTATTTCTTGGTTCTTAACTGAAACACACAAACAACTTTAGACAGAACAGGTAAAGTCTTTAGCAGTGGTAAGCAAACCTTCACATTTAGATTTCTAATAGTTATCCCCAAATTTTAGCCAAGCAAAATAAATACCAAATCCCCAATGCCTTTTTGCTAAGCCAGATAACTTAATTACAGTGTAAACAACTTTATGCATTTTAAAACACCAGATTTTAGAATACCAGATTTTCTAATTTTCAATTTAAAGGATTCACAAAAAATGAGATAATTTTTAAGATTTTTGGCAACATCTAAACCTTATGACTTTTTGAAATTTAAACTTAAACTCACCCAATTTTTATAGCATGCTGACAGGTTTTATCTTAACTATGTTCACAGACACACACACACACACACACACACACACACACACACACAGACACACAAGCACACACTCACACAGACCTTAAAGTGCACAAAATGAAAATTAGTTGTACTTACACTTTCTGAAATTTTCAGTAGCAAGAGACCTTTTTCCAATCTCACTCTTGCAGATGACAAAAGTTTAAGATGAAATTTTTTAACAAAATACTTTTTCTAAGCCATAATTTTTTCCAGGGCTTGCTCCTTTTGCCAGGTACCTTACCAATTAGCTTTTTGAGTACCTTCAGTTGGAGGAAGGCTGGGGTCACCTGAAACTGAACTGGCCTGACTTTGCCTTTTACCAAATCTTAGACAGAGCACTTTACAACTTTCTTACACCACCAGGACCAGCCAAACTATTGAATCAAGCTCACAGCTGCCTGCACTATTTCCTCTGGCAGCCTCCTCAGGGAGAAAATGCAGCCTAAAGCTTGTATTTAGGTGATGTCTTTCAAGGCAACTCAGATTGAATCACAGCTCCCATTGGCAAAGATCTTTTAGCAAGCAAAATACTTAACAACCTTAAAACCATGACCATTTTACATATAGACAGAAAGACACACAAACATTTTTGTGCACAAATCATAGAGCATGCTTAGATTTTAATATGGGCTATTTAAGATTTTTTTGCAATTTTAGCTGTGATATTTTGCCTAATTATGATAGAACCACGTGGTCAGTTATAAAAACAAAACTTTGCCAGCAACAAAAAAATTTTCAGCAGACAGGAGATGGGAGGCAAACACAGACACATGTAGTATACCATAAGAATAAAACAACTTATTAGCTTAGTTTTTTCCATAAAATGATGCAATAATCCTTTTATCCTTTGTTTCAAACCAACAGTTTCTTTCTCCTCTTCTATTACCTCCATGATGGCATGAGTGAGAGCCCATATCACCCAAAACTGAGGGTCAATGTGCTCTCCCTCCTCTAAGTTATCCCCACTGTTTTTAAGTTTCTGCCATATTTCTTCATCCAACGATCCTTTCCTAGGGGACCAAAGATTGTATGCTACATTGACAAAAGGCTGAGCTCAACTTTCTGATTGTCCCATAATTAAATAGCCTCCACGTACCTCCTTCTGTGGGGCACCGTGTCCTTTTAGCAGAATTTCCTCTACATCCAGGTCCTGGTTCGGGTGCCACTTGTTGCTGCTCACACAGCTAGACCTGGGAACATGGTGTCTGGTAGGCAGAAAGGGACCATACTATGCAGGTATAGACAAAGCTTATTAAAACATCATACACTTATATAGGGCATAGGGGCATAGAAGGTAAATTTGTAGTCAGGGGACAGTCACAGGACAGAAAGTTGACCTTAGACAATTCTTGGGGTATGCGGACAATTAGAAACCTTTAATCAGTGATCAGAAAGAGTAGTTCAACTTAATGAAAGAAGAAGCAAGGTGCAGGTGGAGTTCCATTAAAAAACACAAAAGGAATCTTGAGGCATAGTTCTACACAATTAACTAGGAGGAGCATAAATGGCACTTCCCCCAAACCATCACCAGAGTCTGGCACTGGGCACAGGATCTTTGCCCCGCCTGGAGGAAAGGGTGTCCCCTTTTCTTCCCCAGAAGAATGAATGCCAGCTCACACCCTCATGCCACACAGGAGCTCAGATAGGGCCTTTCGAGATGCCTCTGAGACTTCAATGTGTAGGAACATTGTTATTTTGGTGTAGTCCCATTTGTCAAGGATCTCTCCTTTCTGATGTGTCCCTCTTTTCAAAAAGTTTCTGCCTATTCCTCTGAGTTCTAATGATTCTCCTACTCCCTCTTGCAGCAATTGCACAGTTTCAGGTCTGACATTGAGTTCTCTGATCCACACTGAGTTAATATCGCTGCATGGTGACAAACAGGGATCGACTTTTTCATGAGAGAAACTTAAGTAGCAAGTTATATATGCTTTATACATGACCATGAATTTGCAGCTTGTGTTTGAACCCAAATGTCACAAACCATTTATGATTAATTATAACATATCTTAATAAGGTTAAACAAAGTAAATTCTTTTCGGTCCCAAATATGTCAGGGTTTTTTTTTTTTGTTTTAGAAGGCACACTTTTTACTTAGATTGAAATTATTTTATATTGAATATTATACAAAATAAAACATGGAAAAATATAAATTGTAAAAATGTTTCCTTTTCTATAAATTACAACATGTAGTCATAATTATGACATCCTCTGAGTGCTTTGTTATGTTTCAAATATATGTAAGACAAAAAACACTTTATAATGTCATTGATCTTCAACTACTGAAAGTTACTGAACATATACATATCAAAAATGATGAACTTCATCCAGGTGCTGCTGGCTCACACCTGTAATCCTAGCTACTAAGGAGGTGAGGTCTGAGGATCATGGTACAAGACAGCCTGGCAGGTAAGTCTGTGAGACTCTTACCTCCAACAAACCACTAGCAAACTGACAAAAAAAAAAGATGAACTTCAGAGCCATTTCAACTAAAGAAGCTCTCAGTGCAGCAATATGATAAAATATCTTTCATCTATTTCCTTAAAAATCTTCATGATACCAAGAATTATAACACTTTTCAAGACTTGAACAAAAGAAGTATTTCACAACTTCAAAATCCCCCTGGTAGTTGAAGAAATTACTGCCTAATATTAATGCAGCACTCACATTTTGTTAGCAACTCTTAACACTAAAATGCTGATAGTGTTAAAACACTGAATTATAGTTAAACTACTCATTAAATATTGCCTATTGCCTATTGCAAGTTGGCGTTCAAAGTGTGTGACAATCTCTTCTTAATAATCACAGGCACTGGGGCTGGGAAGGTGGCTCAGTGGTAGAGCGCTTGCCTTGCATGCCTGAGGCCCTGGGTTCGATTCCCAGCACCACATAAGCAAAAAGAAAAAAGCCGGAAGTGGCACTGTGGCTCAGAAAAAAGCCGGAAGTGGCACTGTGGCTCAAGTGGTAGAGCGCTAGCCTTGAGCTGAAGAGCTGAGGGACAGCTCCCAGGCCCAGAGTTCAGGCCCCACAACCGGACCCAAAAAAAAAAAATAATCACAGGCACTGTAAAAATCCAGTAAAATAGTGTATTGTGAGCATAGAGTGTTGTGAACTAATCAAGAGTGCCACTAATTGAAAATTAACCTGGAAATTTTGCCTTGTTCTTAAAGACAAAACTAAGTAGAAAAATAAAGACGGCGTGTAATAAAAAATATTTCACAAAATTTATCGTTATTCATAAACATTGATATTATTTATGTGCCCTCTGTTCTCCCAAAACATCTCTCAATCTAGCTATCTTATTTGGGCTTTTGATGATTCCTCCTGATCCCATCATCATGTGATTTACCAGAAAAAAAAGAACATGTGTATTACAAGGCACTGAATGACTTAATAAATAACCCATCAGGAACGCACATTGTAAAAGAGATATTAAAAAAATGGGATATATTTGTCCTAGAAAATGGAAAACATTTCTGTCAAACTTTGGACTTGTCAGAACACATTTTCAGCTCCAAGTATAAAGAAGAGTAATCAAATGTTTAAAAATAAGTAAAACAGGGCAAAGTGTATAATCGATTCAATTTATAGAAGCTCTAAAAGTAGTTATATGCATTTGGGTAATTTCCTTTATTTCTTTACTTACTATGTGTAAATTATTATTAATAATATAGTCTAGTTATAGTCCTAATTGTTAATAAAGATTGTCTGAGAGCATATAGTTAGTTAGCTATCTGACTTGCTATTTCCTACAATTGTTTCATTCAAGTACCAGAGACTCAATCCTTTTACTTTCTTTTGCCACATCACAGAAATATTCAGAAAAAAATCCAATCACTGGTGAGACTGAAAGTAGGACTGAAGCCATAGATAGAACTTGGATTCCTTAAATAAATTATGTAGATAAGCACACGAAAAGTTACGTAGGGGGATTAGTAACTTCAGTTTAGAGGATAGTAATAACTTGAAAACCTTTCAAAATTCCTTATCTCTCAAATACAATTAACTCATTCACTGAAGTATTGGGCTCTACACTTACTCATCCTTCAGTTTCTAAGTAATGAATCACATCTTTCTGACTAGTGACCAACCAATAACATGTCTGCCCTGGTTTTGTCCTCTCATGTGATTGTCCAAATATAGAAATCATTCCGATTTGACAGCCAAATACCTAGTGTGTTATAAGAAGCCATGGGGGAAAAATACTGATAAATGATACAACACGGATAAGCTTTGAATATATTATGATAGATAGAAAAGATGTCAGATGAAAATAAATGTTACAGAGTTGAATGCTTCTAGAGTGTTGTAAGATTCTATTTAAATGACATTTCTAGACAGGTCAAATCTGTATTGGCAGAAAGTAGTGTTTGTCAAGAGATGTAGAAGTGGAAGAAATGGTTAGTGGTTATTAACAGATATGGGGCTACGGTTCAGTGTGATCAAATATCTTAGGATTAGTTGGCTTTTGAAAAAAATCTTGTAAATATATTCAAGATCTTGGAAAGGTACATATTAAAATGATGACTTTCAAGAAATATGTATTTTATCTCAAAATTTAAAAGTTGGAAACATAGTTCAATCAATTTCCACAGAAATACGCTTCTTTGTGAAAATTGATTATTAGCTGCAGATGGCCCATGCCTATAATCCTAGATAATCAGGAGGCTGAGATCTGAGGATTGCAGTTTGATGCCATCCTGGGCACGAAAGTCTCTAAGACTCTTATGTCCAATCAACCACCAGAAAACCAGAAGTGCTGTTGTGGCTCAAGTGGTAGAGCACTTGCCTTGAGCTGAAGAGCTCACAAACAGTGCCCAGGACCAGAATGCAAGCCCCACAAGCTACAAAAAAGAGAGAGAAAAATAAGCCTATTATTTCATTTTTGTGTCTACTCCAGTAGAAAAAATAATGTAACATTGAACAGTTAGTAGTTGGTAGACATCTTTCTCTTGTATCTAAACGTAAAAGGAAATCATGTTATTAATGACAGTTCTAAGTTTTCAATAGATGTTCTTTATCTAGTTACAGAATTTACTTCTCAATGAATTGAATATTCTTGTTTTTAAGTGGTTTAGATTTTATTCAATGAAGTTCTGCATATCTTGAGTTTATCCTGCCATATTTATCCTTTATTCAGTGAATTATGCTAACCAATATAATTATCTTTTTTGAGGCAAATTACACTTGACCATTATTTATATTCTTCTTCATGGATTGCCAGATTGGGTTTGCGAAGATTTTCTTTACATGTTACTTTTAGAACTGGCCTCATATAAATAGATGAATTTGTGAATATTGGTGGTGCTTTTTACAAACATTTCATAGAATTTACTAGTGAAAGAAATTACTCCTGTGCTTTTTTTGCTACAAATTTTTGTAAATATTTTTATTGTAAAGATACTGTACAGAGGGTTTACAGTTACATGAGTAAGGTAATGAGTTCATTTCCTATGAAGCATTGTTACATTGTTACTTCCTCCTTTCTTTTTCCCCACCATTCCTTCCCTCCCCACCTCCAAAGTTGTAAATTTCATTTTCAACATAGAATCTTGTTAAATTGGGTCAACTTGTATCCTTATTTCTGCATTTTGTTATTTCCCTTCCCCTCCCCAAATTAGAAAAATGTTTATACAAGATGCAGGGTACTGGATTCAAATACAGTGAAAACAGGGGTTATACCATGGGGGAAGAACATAGTAAAGAAACAAAAACAAATCACATAGTAAATTAGAAGTAAATTAAAAACAACAGCAAGAAAGATAAAACCTTTTGTGTCTCTATTTTGGGGCTCTCTGGCAAAGTCTAATTAATCTTTTCCCTTCTTTTTTATGTGAAAATACTTTAGAGAGGGGTTACAATTACATGGGCAAGATAATGAGTACATTTCTTTTTTTTTTTTTTTTTGGTCAGTGGTGGGGCTTGAACTCTGGGCCTGAGTGCTGTCCCTCAGCTCTTCAGCTCAAGGCCAGCACTCTACCACTTGAGCTACAGTGCCACTTCCGGTTTTCTGGTGGTTTATTAGAGATAGGAATCTCACGGTCTCTCCTGCCCGGGCTGGCTTTGAACCGCGATCCTCAGATCTCAGCCTCCTGAGTAGCTAATATTACAGGTGTGAGCCACCAGCGCCCAGCTGTTACATTTCTTTTTTTTAAGTTTTCAGAAATATTTTCCCTCTTATTGACTGTTTTTCCCCTTGAACACTGTAATGTTGGCTGCATCTGCCAGTTATATGGAATTAGGAAGCTTTCTTGAGGATCATAGCTAGTTAAGGTTACTAAAATAGAATTGTAGCAGGAGTATAAGTCTCATATAATTATAAATCTACTATGGTAGCTAAAGGTAGCTTATTCTTGAGCTTCTCGATGAAAATAATTTTATTTACACAATCATTATTTTGTATCAATCCTTTATGAATATAAAGCAACTTTTTTGGAGTACTGGGGCTTCAACTCAGGGCCTGGACATTGTCCCTGAGATTCTTTTGTTCAAGGCTAGCACTCTACACTTGAGTCCCAGTGCCACGTCTGGCCTTTCTGTTTATGTGTACTGAAGAATCAAACCTAGGGCTTCATGGATGCTAGGCAAACACTCTACTAAACCACATTCCCAACTCCATGAACACATTTTATCAGATGCATATTTTTGTGTTTTAAGTGGGATGCTGGAACAGAACCCAAATATAGAACTATCTGAATGTAAGAAATATGAAGCAGTATTTTTAAAACTCAGATATTCCATGCTAGTAAACTGGAAAGCCTTGTTACATAGTGACAAAGCATTTGGTTATACAGCTGCCTGCCTCACCTTAGGGAGTAAACCATGTGCCAACTGAGATCATAGACTTAGAAGGTATAATAAGTAAAATTCATGATGTTTGCATATGCTGGTCTCTTTCTTGCTATTTTTAGCAAAGTCCTTGGCTGACATAGATTAACTCAGACTAGAGTTAGCCATTCCAGTACTTCTGTGAAGTGAGAAGTTGCTCTGAAGGAAGAACTCTTGTTGAAGCATGTGATGTAAGTTGACAGAGTCTTCTGATTTGAAACTTCAGAGGAATGGAAAAGCTAATTTTGTCTATACAATCAATTTCAAGTGTTTAGTGACTGCAAAACAGCAGCTCTCTCCTCTATGTTAACATAGTATTTAGCTAGTTTATATGTTTAACGTTCAGATCTGTATCTTTTAATGTCCTTCTTGTCTTCATATACACTTTAATTACTTCATTTCATTAAACAATAGAGTTTTAAAAGAATTTTTGATAGAATCTCATTATATAACCTAGACTGATCTCAAACTGATTATCTTCCTGCCTCAATCTCCCAAGTTCTTAAATTCTAGGTTTCTGTCACCATGATTGGCTTAAAACTATTTTTTAAAATACAGGATCTTGATATGTTGCTCAGGCTCATCTCAAACCTTTGATCTCCCTGCCTCAGCTTTATAAATGCTGGGAATATAGGCATGTTATTTGACACCACATCTATCCCTAAAATATTACTTTTAGTTTCCAACTATATACATGTGTGTGCTAACTGTATTTTATTATTCATTAAGATAGTATAATTTTGTATAACTTTCAGATTTACTGGGGATTGGATTGAGGATATAAAAGCTATGATATTTTATTCAAGGAACTTTTCTAAAATATGCTTTGTTGTTTATTATTGCAAGGAATACTAGAAACATTAGCATGAAAATTGTATGATTACCAATGGTGTTTGCTCCATTCATTAATGTAGCCTACATTTTCATATTCCCTTTATGTCTCTCAGCAGAACTTCTACTTTGTCCTCAAAATTTTTACAAATTTTAGTGCTCTGAGTCTTGCAGATGTAAAATGATAATAATATTTCAATCTTTGAGGACTCCATGTCATTTTACCTACTGCTTTTAACAAAGATATATTAATTTTTGAATTGTAAAAGTTCAGTAATCATTGTAAAAATCACAATATCATTTCAAATTTTTAAGATCACAATTAATGAAGTGGAGAAATTAATATATTATCAATTAAAATAAATGATGAATTTATTCATTACTAAAACCAAGGTAGATGTAAAAAAATACAGAATGTCAAATAAAAATAAGAATTCTTTTTTTTTTCTTCTTGGGTATTTTATCTAAAATCTGTGATCCCAGAGGAGGTATTGTCCAGGATTTTATTATTTTTATCTAGACGGTTATGTCTTTTGTCCAAGAAATCCCATAAAAGGAGATTCATGCTCTAGTCTTCAGGTTGTAGGGGAAAAAAGAATTTTAAAAAAATGATAGAGAGGTGATCACATTTGGAAGTTCTTTCTAGGAATTTGGAATTTATTCTGCAGAAAAACAATTCCCTCAAAATTGTTTAAAATTAAATATGAAATGAAATAAGCAAAACAACAATCAAGAGTTAAAATGTATTACTTCATACCATGTCCTGTAAAAATCTTTTCACATAAAAATACATACTAATCCTACTGAGCTTGGAGCTGGTGGCTGACACCTGTAATCCAAGCTATTGATGAGGCTGAGAACTGAGGATCACAGTTGTAAGCCAGCTCAGGCAAGAAAGTCATGAGAATCATATCTCCTACTAAGCACAGAAGAACCTGGAAATGGAGTTGTGGCTCAAATAGTAGAATAGTAGCATTGAGCAAAAAGGAGCTCAGGGACAGCACACAGGCACATATTTTGACTCAGGACCAGAAAAAAATATATGCTCAATCTATGAGAATTGCATTAAATGTAAGCATTTCTAGTTTTTTATAGTTTGCTTTTTTATTATCTTCAAGTACTCTACAAAGGAGTTTCCATTAAACACATCAGTTTATGAATGTAATGCATCTTGACTGATATTAGTACTTATTCTTTTCCCCTTCCCTCCATTCCCTTCCCCACCTTTCACTTTTCTTAATTTTGTAGAATATGCATTCAATATTATGACTTTATTTCCTGCCTCTAGCTCTTTATTTGCCAACCACTCACTTTTGATGCTTCCTCCTACTTTGGCATGGCTACTTCCTGACATTCATTTTATGGGGCTGCATAGTCATTGCTGCTGTACTCCCAATAGCCAAGGTATGGAAACAGCCTAGTAGCCTTTCAATAGACAAATGGACCAATAAAATGTAGTATATACTCAATGGGATTTTACTCATTTATTAAGTAGAATATTACATCATGTGAGGAAATGGTGCTGTGGCTCAAACATAGACTACTCACCTTGACCTCAAGAGCTGAGGGATAGCTCCCAAGCCCAGAGTTCAAGCCCCACGACTGAAAAAAAAATATTACATCATGTGAATAGAAATGGACAGACTTGGAAAAAATTATGTTAAGTGAAGTTAGACACAAATAAACAAAGGAAAAGTGTTTTCTCTCATAAATGGAAGCTAGAACTAATTTATAAGTATACTGGTAAATACATTGGGGTTGTATGTAGATATGCTCAAATGTATTAACTAAAATATTGTACTTTCAAGCAAGAATTCAAATGGTTTAATATCTTAACAAGTATAAATTAGAGCATTTTTCAACTTTTACAGAACACTCCAATCTGGATGACTTATGTCCCCACTTTACCCAATTCCACATACCTTTAACTTTACAAAATTTTACAAAATATATTGCTGACAGGCACTGAGAAGAATTGTCACCAAAGGCTTTTGGTAGTCAATTATCATTTATAATTTGATTTCTCAATAAAAACTCCCCTATACTCCAGTGTTGCTTTTACAATTCACTAACAGGACTCAAAAATTGCAGGTGATGTTGAGCCAGAGATAAATCCATAAAAAAACACTATTAAAATATCTTGCAAAGAAAATTTTGATATCAATTTTTTCCTTTGAATAAGTAGTTTCAAAATGAGAAATGGAAAATAATTTCAAACTCATTTTCTTTCTTAGCCTTGGAGATGGATATGTAGTTCTGAGAATAGAACTAACACTGTTACAGGTACTTACACAATATGCAAGACCATTTCTACTGAATTATTGACATTTGTTTGCAAAACAGAGCTTAAAGAAGCTCTTTTGCCCATTTCAAATCTTATCAACTATGTATTTGTGGGATTAGTGTTCATCTGGGTATTTTCTAAATACAGCCATATATCTATAATGAAAATATTGTAATTATACAGTTGGATAATAGAAAATACAGTGAGACTATGAGTACGGTTTTAAAAGACACAATTAAGTTATGCAAACAGTTCTTCCAGGCTTACACTTCACCAAATATAATTTAGTACATGTATTTCCTTGCTATTTTCCCAAGACATCTCATCGAATATGATATTATATGGATTTGAGTAATTAGGTCACAGGAAGGCTGAAGGGAGACCCAATATTAGAGACAAGTTTACATAGAAAAGAAGATTGTCTTGCACTCTATGAAATTTAGGAAAATACAAAGCCTCTTTTTCTTAATTCATTAAAACACTTCAGCTTTTGTCATGTGACTAGAGTAAAGCTGATTTCAGTGGGGGATGTACTCTCCATTATAATACCACAAATAAAATGCATTTTTGGTGTTTCTTTTTTGATTCCATGACATGAGCTTCTGAAGTGCCCTTTCTAAATCTAAAAAATAATATTGGAAATAATAGTAGTATGTAAAGGAAATAACTAAGGGCATTCTTTTCAGGTTATCTGGGCTAACCTTCTGACAAATAAAGAAAGAGATTGCCTATTCTTATTGGTCCCCTATCCCAAATGCTGGTATATAAAAACTTTCTAAAGAGGCTCTGTGTTGTAGACTTTACCCTAATTTCTCTTTTGTCTTCCATTGTTCCTTATTTGCAAACAGAACAAACGTTATTTCCCTGCATCTTACATTCTCCCATAGGACAGGGGTTGCCAGGTTCTGCTGACATAATAATGAGTGTATCAGGATATATTCATTAATGAGAGCAGATAATCAAATTTAAATGATAAATTGACTTGTAATCTCCTTAAATGATAAGGTAGCTTGCAATCTCTTATACTGGGCGTAAGAATGAAGAATTTGAGGATCTTGTTCAAACTTTCCTTGGGCTTTATGTTACAGATAGCATTTATAAAGGAGTAGTATCATGTCACTTTAGCTAAGCTGAAATTGCATTTTTCCAAATTTCATTCCCTGCATAAGTTTCTAGTTAGCACAAGTCACTAGAGTCAGTCTGAATGAAATTTGGAAGATAGACATGAAAAAGTGGCCAAATAATGTCTATACTTGGAATGTTGGAAAGGGGGAACCTGGTGTTTTTGCAATTCACACATTTTGTCAACTTATTTTCAGACTAATCATTTTGGCATAGGGGCAAGGATAGGGCGTCAGCTGTTCTTCTACACTTTAGATCATCAAAAGTCTCTGAGTCCTAAAATAGATGAGTGCTTACCTCCTTGATGAAAACCACTCATATCAAATGAACTTGGAAGCAATGAGAGACCAAAAGGAAATCCAGTCCAGCTTCATATGCTTCCAGCTTGTGCCTGTTCCTTCTTCACATTCATCCTTTACTCAACTCCACCTTGTAAAGTGATTGTATGTTTGTTTGTGTATATGTTTGTATATGTAAGTAAGGCATATATGTGTATATACCTTGTACATACATTACAAAAACCAGGAGTGGAGTTGTGGCTAGTCTTAGAGTGCTAGCCTTAAGCAAAATAGAAGAAAAAGCTCAGGTATAGTTCCCAAGCACTGAGTTCAAGCCTAGGAACTGATACACACACACACACACACACACACACACACACACACACACACACATGTAGTGGTACATTCTTTAGGTCTCACCTAGTGATACATTCCTGAGGTCTCACCTACTCAGGTGGCAAAGGTAAGAAGATCACGTTTTGATGCCAGTACAAGCAAAATTAGCACACATCCGCCCTATATAGAAACAAAGTATATACAAAGAACTGAAGATAGGACTCAAATGGTAGATTGTTTATCAAGTATGAGGCCTGAGTAAAAGGAAAGAAGATTCAATAAGTCTTTGGTTACTATAAGGACATAAAAAAATTGTCAAGAACTAAAGACATTCAAAGTGAAAAGTGTAGAAGGGCTCTGCAGTGAAAAAAAACATTAGAAGAAATGCGGTGTAGAATAGGAAGTAACACAAAGATCAAAGGTATTTGAGTCAAATTGTGTGGGTCAAAATTTGCTTCTAACAGAAACTGGCTATGTTACCTCAGGTAAAATTTTATGACTAACATTTTACTGGAATTAAAGCATTTGAATATATAATACAGTGAAGAGGAATCAGAGTGAGAATGCAGTCAAGAATTCAATGTACATTCTACAAAATTAAAATAAGCAAGGCAAAGAGTGAATTGAGAGAGATGGGTGAGAATGTTGAAAGGGGTGTCAGTGAGCAAGATTCATTATATTCATAAACTGGTTTGTTAAATGACACCTCCTCTGCACAACTACTTAAGGATAAAAACAATTAAAAAATAACATATATATGACTGTCTTCCATTTTAGAAACACAGGAAACTATGTGATACACACATGAAAAGAGAATAAACAATGTCAAGTGTCCTGTTTAAAACCAGGCTTTGGCACTTACCTACATTGAGGAAAGTCATTTATCATTTCCAGTGCCCTGTTGTTTCAATTAGAGAAAAAAGAATAACAATAGCTTATTCATAAGGTTGCTGAGAGGATTATGTATGCAAAGGTATATAAACAACAAGCTCTATGATTATGAAAATTATATAGTCAAATTTGTTTCACTTTCCGATATCTTTCCTACAAGGCACTGCTACTGAGACAGGCTTCTACAGTTAGGCTTTCCTCTACAGATGGCACAAAATTGAATACCAGATGTAACTCTAGTATGTTGAGAGGAAAGACACAAGAAAGGTGTTTTATCTGAATGCAAAAACAAGCATAATTGGCCTTGAATATTTATTTTTAAAGGGATAACTGGTCTGAGTTGAGAATTTTCATATGCTTTTTCAAGTTATTCCTGGATTAATAAAAATACTTGGAATAGCTTAGAAATATGGAATATTGTTTATAAAAGACGATTACCTATGGGAAACAACTGTACCTAGGTAGTTCAGACTTATAATCATTGTTTCATTAATATTATGCAGAAACTGATAGAAGTGGTGATTTCCAAAAGAATATAGAGCAAGAATGCTTGGATACTTGTGGATGGAAAAGAAAATCCATTGTATTGTAAACTCCACTCTAGAAACTTTGAGGCTGTTTTTTTTTTTTTGTCTGTAATGTAATAGGAATATGTAATTAATTCTGTCTTTTAGAATTCTAAGAACAATTGTCTGTTCCTAATGAATACTTAAATTTTAGTCAAGAAAATTGCTCAGGTACTATTTTTAGAAGTAAAGTTTTTGACACTAGAATAAATTCTTTTTGAGACTTTACCTAGTGCGTGGATATGCAAATTAGTACATGTAATTTGGTAATACTTGATGTAAACAAATCACTTATAAGAATTAAGAAAGAATCATTCGGTCTAAGGAGAAGTTATTGGAGGACCTTTTTTTAATTTTCTGTATTTTTCCTCAATTTCTTTTTATAGTGTTTTTTTAATGGCAACTGATATAGTTGTTTATTGTTCAATATTAAAATTTTGACTATATGTACTCAGACATTTGGATAGTTTTTTCATTACTTTGATTTTTAATTCTGTTATAAAAATTTCTTAATAAATCTATCCAGTTAATTATTCCTGTCAAATACTAATCATTTAAGCCTCAGAAGTTCCACTTGATACATTTTTGATAGTTTTAACTTCTATATCTGGATTTCCTATTTATGTACTTCTTGTTAATAAATATTTCTTAGATGTTTAATAAATTCAGACTGTTTTAAACTCCTTATCTCTAAGTTCTATCATCTGTCATTTTTGCTAATTTCTTCTAATTTCCTCCTTCCTATATATCCCAATTTTTCTGACATCTTAGTATTTTGTTTTTATTTTGAAAAAATATGATTTTTTTCTGAATCAGAATTTTATCAGAGTTAAATTTTGAGTATTTTGCTTTCCATTTATCTTTCTAGATACAATGCTCAGAACTGTACAGTTAGCATCCAATACCACATTTTGTTGTATGGACTCGGGACCCCCGAAAGACCACCAGAGACCACAACCAATGCAAACAGCAAAAGAGTCATTTATTGGCAAGCTTGAGCTTGATCCTCTGTGCACTGGGTTATTGGTGACACTAAGAGGCCCTGAGCACAAAATCAGCACAGCTTTTATAGCATTTAACAAACAAGTTTAGGGGATTTCCTCACAAGCAGTTACATGATTGATTAACATTTATAAAAAATGCATAGTCATTTTTTATTGGCTCATGTACCAAGGTTTGAGTCCACTCTAACTATGCTGCCATTTATCTGAACTATTGGTCCATGTTTGATGGTTAGATGATTGCAAAACCGTTATGTTCTGTTCCTAGAACACTTGGACAATTGTTCTGTTTCTTAAGTGTGGGCAGGATTGATAGCAACGGGGAATTATTTTCTCTCTCTCTTGGAGTTACTCTGAGGGCACCCTAGCCCAAAATGGTGAGGTTAATCTCAGATTGGAGTTACTTTGGCTTGCCAATTTTCTAAGAACTCCTTCACAGCATTGGCGATTCTAATTTAAACCAAAGAATGTAAACATCACAGAAAATCTAAGCAACAATGGACTTCAAAAGTTAAAAACCAGGGGCTGGGAAGGTGACTCAGTGGTAGAGTGCTTGCCTTGCATGCATGAGGCCCTGGGTTCGATTCCTCATCACCACATAAGCAAAAGAAAAAAGGCACAAGTGGTTCTGTGGCTCAAGTTGTAGAGCGCTAGCCTTGAGTTGGGTGCCAATGGCTCACACCTGTATTCCTAGTTACTCAGGAGGCTGAGATCTTAGGATCATGATTCAAAGCCAGCCAAGGCAGGAAAGGCTGTGAGACTCTTATATCTAATAAACTGCTCAGAAAACCCAAGTAGCACTGTGGCTCAAGTGATAGAGGGTTCCGCTTCATGTGAAGAGCTCAGGGACAGCACCCAGGTCCAGAGTGCAAGCCCCCTCCCCAAAATAAATGAATGAATAAATAAAAACCAGATCTCTTTTAAAACAAAATTTTTTAACCTTTTGATTGACTTCTGTCTGACAACTCCAACTGAACACAATACCTCCCAAATCCAAAACACATTATTTCACCTTAGAATGAGAAAACTACAAAATGAAATTTCTAAATTAAAACATATATAAATACATCATTTTAAAGTCAAAAATTCTACATTCAAGGTACAAATGTTTTCATAGTTTTAAGAGTATATCTCATTCTTCATTATTAACTATCTTCATATTTTAAAATTATGATCAATTACCAAGAGTCATTTTATTTATCTGCTCTGAACAGTCAAGTAGGTGTTGGTTGGTATACATACAATATGTGTCATTTAAGAAGCCTAGGAATCAAATACTTCCTAAGGCTATATACAAATTCAATGTGATACCTATCAAAACTCCAACCTCATTCTTCAAGGAAATAGAAGAGGCAATCCAAAAATTCATATGGAACAATAAAAGACACCAAATAGCAAAAATGCTCCTCAACGGAAAGAACACTGCTGGAGGAATATCAACACCAAATTTCAAACTCTACTATAAAGCCATAGTAATCAAACCAGGTTGGTACTGGCACAAGAACAGACCTCAGGACCAATGGAATAGAATTGAAAACACAGAAATGAACCTACAGACCTGTAGCCATCTAATCTTCGATAAGGGAGCTAAAAAATATAGAATGGAAGAAAGACAGCCTCTTCAGTAAATGGTGCTGGCAAAATTGGTGAACTACTTGTACAAAAATAAAGCTACATCCTTATATATCACCCTGCACCAGAATCAACTCCAAATGGATCAAAGACTTCAGAGTCAAAGCAGACACTCTGAAAACATTACAGGATGGAATAGGAGACACCCTAGGTCTCCATGGCGCAGGCCAAAATTTTCTTAATAGAGACCCGGAAACACAACAAATCAAAGAAAGTTTGGACAAATGGGATTGCATGAAGTTGCAGAGCTTCTACATGGCAAAGGACATAGCTAGCATTGGGAGAAGATCTTCACTAGCCATACAACGGACAAGGGTCTCATATCTAAAATATACCTAGAACTCAAAAAATTGAATCCCCCAACAAGAAATCCTCAAAGAAACAACTGCCCAATAAATAAGTGGGCTAATGATTTAAAGAGAAACTTCTCTGAAGGAGAAAGAAGGTTGGCCAATAGACACATGAAGAAATGCTCAACCTCCCTAGCCAT
>NW_012267296.1:844150-889980 GCF_000151885.1 Dipodomys ordii
GAATGGCTTTGCCCCATTTGTTAGGAAATGGAAAGGCTTGGAAAAAATTATATTAAGTGAAGTAAGCCAAGACCAAAGAAACATAGGTCCCATGATTTCCCTTATTTGCAATATCTAGTATATGTATGAGTCAAGCAGAAAAGGTCAGATAATGTGATGTTAGGAAAATGAACCCTAAGATACGTATTTTAAATATTTTTTTTTCTTTCATGCATTTGTTTCTAACACATTTATAAGATTATTTCTTTGTTGCTTTGTATATCCCTCCCCCACAGAATAACCCCTGCTTTCACTATATTTGATGTCGGTATAATTTGTCGAGGGGAAGGGGAAAAACAAGTCGTTTAAATAAGGATACAGATAGACCTGTTACAACAATGAGAAGTACAAGTTGTCATGTAGAAAATTAACTTTACAACTTTGGTGGGGGGTAGGATTGCGTGGGGGGTGTGGGGCGGAGGCTGGGAAGGGATGTGAAAGGTAAGAAAAGGAGGAGGCTGCAATGCTTGATAAGAAATGTACTCATTATCTTGCCCATGTAATTGTAACCTCTCTGTACAGTATGTTTACAATAAAAAAAATTTAAACCATTTAACTATTTAAAAAAATGTACTAATTATCTTGCCCATGTAATTGTAACCCCTCTGTACAGTATTTTCACAATAAATATAGATAAAAAATCAAAAAACAAAAACAAACAAACAAAAAAAGAAGGCTAGGAATCAAAAGGTTGGTTATTTTTGAGAACATGATTTGGAATATTTTAGATTTCTGAAGATCCTGAGTCTTATATCCAGAATCCAGTAGACATTATTCATGGGCTATTCATGTGTACTGAAGGATGTCCAGCATACACACAAACTTTATTTGTTCAAATTGAGGTAAAGCAGACAAAAACACTTAGCTATGTGCTTTAACCTTTTCCTGCTGACATAATGTGCACTGAGTTTTAAGTTATCTCCAAAAGGAAACTGCCAAGCCAATCTATCTTTACTTTGTCTTAAAAAAGGCCACTTTTTTCAAATCCATTATTGGTAAAGAATATTCTGAAATGAAGGAAAAGTTTTCCCAGATCAGCATTTTTTATTTAGTGAGATATAATTCTCATTATTTTTCAATTATAAAGCAAATTCAACCAGAGCTTCTACTATTATTGGGGGGGGGAGGAGAGGGTAGGCAGCCTTGAACTCTTTAGGGTATTTTCTCTGGTGTGTGGCTTTCTACAGTTACAAACACCAAGCTTCTTCTGTTAACATTTTAGGGAAATACTAAGTTCAGAACTAAAATGTCTTGGGTGGTTTTTTGTGTGGTGGAAGGAGTGGGTGGTCTTTTGATTGTGATTTTTTGAGATTATTGTTTTTCTCTCCATGATACAAAAGACGAACCTTGTTGACTACTTTGACTTGGTCAGTTTTATTTTGGTCTGCTGGAAACTATTTACTTATGATTAAAAATGAAAAAGAAAGTCTACTGTTCTATTACCATGTTGCTAAGGGATTTATATGTTATTTATAAAATGGACCATATCAAGTGGAATTAGACACCTTAGAATCTATCAATGGAAAAAGTATCATTTAAAAATGCTCTGTTAATCCAAATTACATGTTTTTTTAAGTATGTAAAAACTGGTTATTCCTAAATGCTTTATTTTTTAAGCATTAAAGTAAGCCAGTGCCAAGTACCATTCTCACAATATTTTTTATATAACTGACCAGTGCTTATTTAATAAAACAAAGAAATACATATAAACAATTACTGGTAGGTTTAAAAATTGCTGGGCTAAAAAACAATAGCATTGGAATAGAGTGCCTGTTTCCAGTTAAGTAAAATTTGATGGCTTAAAATGTTGGTCAAATAGACAAAGAATCAAGATTTAAATATTTATTTGTATTGGAAGTTTGTAAGACTCTCCTGCTTGTGTCAATAATCTTATTTATGAGTCCTGGCAGTATTGTTTGTATTTTTAGGTCTTTACTGAATTCCTGGAGTGTTAAAAATGTATCCCTGTTAATAGACCAATATCATGTACTTCCTATACCATTGGATGAACTGGTAGTAATTGTTTATCTCATAGATTATTAGTTGTATTTTCTCAAACATCTTTTTTTTTATTCTGATAGCATTCTTGATTGCTTTTCAAATCTCTCCCAGAAATACAGGTTAGTATCTGGTCAATCTAAAAAGTAGAAAAGAAAAAAAAGTATGAAGGATTTTTCTGTAAATGTTTCTGGAGCTTTCCAGGCACATTACTTTTTGCTCTGAATCTCTGCCATGAAATGCCAGATACTTCAATAGTCCAGAACTACAATCTCTGCCTACTCAGTTCATTAATATAACAGTATTTTGTAGAGGTTGGTCCAACTCATCTTGGTTTAGTTTCAGAATGTCAATATTGGCTAGGAATAGGACCATTTATTCCAGGTTCTCAAATTTATTATGCTTTCAACCAACTAGAGGGTGGTTGAAAGCATACAATTTTAGTGGCCACTATCTTCACTGTGCTTATTTTCCTTCCTTTAGGGATTGCTCTTCTTTGACCAACATGTTCAAAATAGTTCATTCCTTTCGGTTTAATAGTTGTTGGTGATGACAAGGTATATCAAAACTAGTTACTTTATCATAGGCAGAAATGGAAATATGAACCATTCATTCTTCATTTAAAATGTTTACAGAACAATATTAATGTAGCAATTTTAAATTAGTGCTGTTGAAACAAACTAGACCTCCATATATGAAAATGTTGAATTATATTGCTATCATAATTCTTATACTAGGGGAAAATTCAGATTAATTGAAATTTAAGAACAAAAAAATAAAATTTTGACAGCAAAAATGCAAAATGAAACACTGCATATTGAGGCCAGGTGCCAGTAGCTCATGCCTACAATCTTAGTTAATCAAGAAACAAACCTAATTGAGACCAAAAAGTTTATAAAATTCCTTCTCAACAGAAAATGTTGGCTTTGCTGTAATACTTCTGTCATCCTAGCTATGGCAGGGAATTTAAATAAGATTATTGAGATCCAGGCCAGCTGGGCAAAAAGGGAGACCCTATCTCAAAAAGAAAATCACTGATTGTGGTGTGAGAAGTCAATCTTGACTTGCTGGCATGTACTATTCTCTGAGTTTTCAGGAATCAGAAATAAAAATGCATGTACATGACTTCAAGTAAAGCAGAAAGCAAAGAAACTAAGGGAAGGGATCAGTAATAGTCCAGTCAGATAATAGCAAGAAAAACAAATGACCAATATTTTAATATCTAAAGAACAACAAAATAACAAAAAAAATTTTAAAGCTTAAAAAAATAAAAAAAACAACAAAATACTAGTATGGAGCCTGAAACTGCTCTGTGGGAGTAGTTTAGGATTTATACCCTCTCTCAGCCATCGAAATATGGGCAGTTTCTTTTATCTGCTTTTAGCAGGAGCCACTGACATGGACAACTCCATGAATAAAATACATGTACAGACTTGTGAAAGACTTGTTAGGAAATAGGACAGAAAGAGAAACTCTGTTTCCTTCTGCCTAAGGCAAGACTAGTGCAGCTGTGAATGTCATACAGCCCAATTCAGCATGAAGACAGGAGTTCATCATCCCCTGAGAGACTTCCAGACTAAAAATCCATACACTTGGTCCTAAACTACCTAGTATCTCACTTTGTATCCATAGACATGTCAGAAAAGTCATTGTATTCACTGTTAAAGGCATGACATGGTTATCAACAGTGCCATATGGCTTATCAGCCCAGTAGTTATTCCTAGAAACTCTGCCATCCACATCCAATTAGCATTCCACATGCCTGAGAATTGTCCATCTCCATCAGAATCCAGACATTAAAGCTAAGCCATTAGGGGGTTATTGCAGCTGCACAAGATCTAATTCTGCCTCATTCTAGCAGCTGCTACTGTGCCAGAGCTTTAAGTGATCATACAACACAGCACCCAGTATATATCCTGATAACCCAGTGTCCAAAGAAAGATTTAAAGAAAAGTGTGTTAGTGTAGAAAAGCCTTGTATTTCCAGAAGAAACCTCTCAAAAAAGAAATTTCATGCAACCAAAACATACATGGTTATCGGAGGTTCAAAGACTAAGGAAATAGCTTTGCCCTTGGAGCGTGCCTAGCCTGTAAGGAAACCTCTCCTGGGAAGTTAGACTCATTTCATTAGCACTTAATGTAAATGGACATAATTTTCTAACCAGAAAACACATATTGTCAGATTAGTTTTAAGAATTTATTCTGTACAAAAAATACAACAAAGACACATATATACTAAAAGTGAGGAATGTTTTTGCTATTTAGGTCTTTTACTGTTCCATATGTATTTTTGGATTGCCTCTTCTATTTCCTTGAAGAATGATGTTGGAATGTTGATAGGTATCACTTTGAATTTGTAGATAGCCTTGGGAAGTATTGCCATTTTCACAAGGTTGATCCTTCCAATCCAGGAGCATGGGAGATTTTTCCACTTCTAAGTTCTATTTTGATTTCTTTTTTCAGTTTTTTTTAAGTTTTCATCATAAAGGTCTTTCTCTTCTTTGGTTAATTACTAGGTGTTTTATTTTTTGTGGAGCTATTATGAATGGAGTTGCTATCCTGATTTCAGCTACCCTTTACTAATTGTTGGCATACAGAAAAGTCATTGATTTTTGAGGGTTAATTTTATATCCTGCTACTTTGCCAAAGTTTGGAATCAGCTCAAGTAATTTGGGAATGTAGTCCATGGAATTCTTTAAATACAAGATCATGTCATCTGCAAAGAGGGAGAGTTTTACTTCATCTTTCCCTATTTGAATCCCTATTATGTTTGCATCTTGTCTTATTGTGTAGCTAGGCATTCTAATACTATATTGAAGAGAAGTGGAGAGAGTGGGCATCCTTGTCTTGTTCCTGAGTTAAGAGGAAATGGCTTTAGTTTTTCAACATTGAGTATAATGCTGGCTGTAGGTTTGTCATACACAGCCTTTATTGTATTGAGGAATGTTCCATGGATTCCTAGTTTTTCCAGAGCCTTCATCATAAAGAGATGTTGGATATTGTCAAATGCTTTTTCTGCATCTATTGAGATACCATGTGGTTTTTATCCTTGTTCTTGTTGATGTGATTAATTATATTAATTGATTTGCATATATTGAACCAGCTTTGCATCCTTGAAATGAATCCTGTTTGATCGTGGTGTATGATGGTTTGCATGAATGTTGAAGTTGATTGGCCAAAATTTGGTTGAGAAGTTTTGCATCGATATTCTTCAAAGAAATGGGTCTATAGTTCTCTTTCTTTGATGAGTTCCAGCCTGGTTTTGGGATGAGGGTTATGATGTCTTCATAGGAAGAGCTCAGTAGTGAACTTTCTCTTTCAATTTCACTGAAGAGTTGGAGGAGGATTGGGGTGAGCTCTGCTTTGAAGGCCTTGTAGAATTCCACTGTAAATCTTAGATGAAAGGTCTCTCATTGTTATTTCCATTTGATGCTTGATATAGGCCTGTTAAGTTGGTACAACTCATCTTGGTTTAGTTTCAGCATGTCGATATTTGCTAGGAAAAGGCCCATTTCTGCCATGTTCTCAAACATATTAGCATAAAGTTTTGAGAAGTATTCCCTTACAATGTTCTGAATCTTGGTTGTTTCTCTGGTGATGTTTCCATTCTCATCTCTGAGTTTATTAATTTGGGTGTGTTCTCTTCTTTTTCTGATAAGATTTGCTAAGGGTCTGTCAATTTTGTTAATTTTCTCAAAGAACCAACTCTTTGTTTTGTTGATTCTTTCTATGGTTTTTTTTCAGATTCGAATTCATTTAATTCTGAGTTAATTTTAATTATTTCTTTCCATCTACTGGATTGGGGTTTAGCTTACTGCTCTTTTTCAAGGAGCTTCACATTTCTCACTAAATTGTTGGTTTCAGATCTCTCCACTTTGTTGATGTAGGAACTCAGAGCTATAAACGTGCATCTGAGTACTGCATTTGCTATGTCCCAGAGGAGCTGGTAATTTGTGTGTTCATTTTTGTTGAATAGCATGAACATCTGAATTTCCTTTCTAATCTCTTCCATGACCCACTCATGATTCAGCAGTGTGTTGTTCAGCCTCCATGTGATACAGGATTTTCTTTGTTGGCTTTTGGTGTTGAGTTGTAATTTTATTCTCTGGTGGTCTGAGAGAATGCAGGGCATAACTTCAAAGTTTCTGAATATGGACAAGTATGTTTTTGTGTTCTAAAATGTGGCCTATTTTGAAAATGTTCCCTGTGCTTCTGAGAAGAATGTGTATTCTGATGCTGCTGGGTGAAATATTCATTAGTAATCTGTTAAATCTAGTTGATCTATGCAGTTGTTTAGACTGCGGTTTCTCTGTTGAGTTTTTGCCGAGTTGATCTAGTGGGGATAGTGGTGTGTTAAAGTCCCCAACAATTGATGTCTTTGGATCTATGTGAGATATGAAGGAAAGTAGTATTTCTCTGATAAATTTGGGTGCTCTGGATTTTGGTGAATAGATATTAGAATTGTAACATCCTCCTGAAGGAGATATCCCTTAATTAATATGCAGCAACCATCTTTATCTCTTCTCACTAATTTTAACTTGAAGTCTATTTTATCTGATATTAGGATTGCAATTCCAGTTTGTTTATTGGGGCCATTTACTTCGTAGATTTTATTCCATCCTTTCACTGTCAAAATATGTTTTGTTTTGTTTTTTTTATGGGCATGGTGTGACTGTTGAAGGCAGCAGATAGAAGGATCTAGCTTTTTTATCCACCTAGCCAGTCTATGTCACTTAACTGGAGAGCTAAGTCCATTAATGTTTTTAGGACTGAGAAGTGTTTGGTAGTTCCTGCCATGTTATCCACCTTCTTGGGGGCTGCAACAACTGGGTTCTTCCGATGGTTCTTGGATTCTCCGCTTAGGTGTAGTTTTTTTTTTTTTTGTTTGTTTGTTTCTTGTTTTAACCTTTATTGTGGTTTTGTTGATTCTCTATGTGTAGGAAATTTTTAAGTGTCTTTTTTAGGGCTGTTTTGGTGGAGATATATTGTTTCAGTTTTTCTTTGCTATAGAAGGTCTATATTTGACCCTCCCTTATAAAGGAGAGTTTAGCTGGTTGATAGTTGTTTGTCTTTAGGGGTGACATAGTTCATTCTAGGCTCTTCTTGATTTTCTTGTCTCTGCTGAGAAATCTGAGGTTATTCTAATTGGTTTCTCTTTATAGGCGATTGATCTTTTAACCTTTACATCTTTAAGGATCCTTTCCTTGGTCTGAATTGATCCGGTGCAGATTATAATATGACAGTGGGATGTCCTGTTCTGGGCTGGTCTATTGCCATTCTAAAAGCTTCTTGTATCTGAATAGGCCTATCTTTTTGCATGTTTGGGAAGTTTTCTGCTAGGATCCTGTTAAATACATTTCCTAGACCATTAACTTCTAACTCTAGGTGCTCCTCTACACCCATATCCCTCAGATTGGGCCTTCTGATGGTGTCTTCCAAATGTTGAATAGATCTATCATATTTCTTGGATTTGTCTTGAAGAGTTGTATGTTCTTTCTCTATAAAATCAAGGCTGTCTTCAATCCCCAAGCTTCGATCTTCTGCATAGTCTCTAACCTATTGTCAAGACTTTCTACTTTGTGTTTTATTTCTTTTCCTTCTAATTGGTCAGATTGGATTACTTCAAATTTTTTGTTGGAGCTTTTTTTTAGTTCTTGTATAAACTTCTTTACTTCTTTAATTTGGTGTTCAGTGTTTATTCTCAAATCATTTAGTTAATTGGTTATGCTTTCTTTGGACTCCCTTTCATTCTGACGGGCCCCATTCAGCATTCCCTTTGTGGTCTCCCTAGATTCCTTCAGCTGTTTATGGATTCCATGAATGCCTCTATTGATCTTTGTCTATTCTCATCCCACTCACGAAATTACTATATTACTCTTTGATTAGCTTCCTCATGCTCACACAATTCCTATGTTTCTCTTTGAGTGTTCTCACCCTGCTCACACAATTCCTTTATGAATCTTTGAGTAGCTTCCTCATGCTCAAGAGATTCCTCTAGTAATTTTTCATTAGCATCATCGTGCTCATGAAATTCTTGTATTATTCTTTGGTATGCCTAGTCTTGCTCCCTATCATGCTCACACCGAGACCTTTGCAGGTTTTCAAGCTTTGCATTCACCATGTTCACCAGTGTTTGTGTTTGTAGAGCTTTTTGGGAACTCTCCTATGGATAATTCCTTAACTGGTTCTGTCACCTAAATATCATGAGTAGGAGTTGAAATACATGTACTTGCCATTTTTCTTGTGTTTCTCTGGCTTGTTCTGCCCATTTGGGAAGAAAGTAACACCAGTTATGTGCTAGAACACTATTTTAAGACAAGCATCAACCAGAGTCCTCTATTTGCAAAGTCAGAAAGGCTTCAGATACAAGCTAGTTCAATGTATACAATCTATTCAACATCAAAAAAACTATGGATTACTGGGCTAAAAACATCAAAGAGGGATTCATCAAACCAGAATTTTTTAGGTTTAGAGAGAATTGTGGGGGAAAATAGGATTAGAGGGATGTGAATAGGTAAAAGGAGAATGAATTTAACCAAGTCCTAATCTCAGAGAGGGAAATGGATAGGACGGAATGATAGGAGAGAGATTAAAAAAAAAAAAAAACAAGAACAAATGGAAAAACAAAAAATTAAAATTAAAGAACGAAACACTTAAAATTATGTAAGTATAGACAAATGATATTGAGAGAAGTAAAAGATAGGATGAAAGGAGGAAAGAGATAAAAATAAAAAAATAAAAAAATCTTAAAACCGGAATACTTAGAATTTATATAGGTATAAATAAATAATACTACTTTTAAAGAGAGGTTGTGAATTGAGTAATAAATTTCTGGATTTAGTATGTACTCAATGAGGGAGAAGGTCTAATAATCGACGATGGGTATATATCTGGGTATGACCAGAACAGCAATTAAGTAATGCAAAAATGAAAGGAAGAGAGAAAAAGAAATAAAAAAGGACCAAAAGCTCAAATGAGATTTTTTAAAAAGCACACATGCACACATACACGCTTAGAATAAAACTTATGAAAGAAAAAATATAGAAACATTTTTTTAAAAAATATCAAAATAGGTAGAAAAAAAGATTCTTTGATTTTTTTGGGGGGAGGGGGAGATCTTGTATCTCTCCCGTGTCAACAACCAGTCTCTTGGTGGAGTCTCTAGTCTGCTTGTGGTGTTTGGTTTTCCTGTGGCTTGAATGCTTTCTTAAGTCAGTTTGTTTGAGCAGGCAGAAAGAAGCTCTGTCTTACCCAGGACTTTGTGATCCTCCTCCCAGGCTAGCTCAGTGGGAAGGAGATCTGGCACCAGGAGCTAACAGGCCCTTGGAATGGTATCCATGGGAAGCTAAGGATCTTAAAGAGCTTTGCAAGGCAGTGGAGGAGGATGGTCCGAACTGTCCTTGGACCCATACCCTATTACAGGACATTGCTTACCGCCTTGAGCTGAAGAGCTCAGGGACAGTGCCCAGGCCCAGAGTTCAAACCCCATGACCAACAAAATAAATAAAAATAAATAAATAAATAAGAATGTTAGTGATGCAGGAACAGGAATTCCCTATAATCCCAAGGCCAAGCAATTATAGAAAGAAATCACCAATGTCTTAAGAAGCAATTATTAAAACAAAAATAAGGAGTTAGCCCCCATTTACAGTTACAGATAGCTTTGTTTTCCATTAACATTTTAAATTTTTCAAAAGGGGCAACTGAATCCAGATTTCAGAAACACTGGGGACAACTAAGCCCTAAGCCCCAAGTGAAAGTCAGGTGGAAGGAGCCCCTGACACAACAATTGAGATGACTTGACCACCTAGTTACTATGGGCAGGAGATTTGGATGCATTTTTCCCATAGAGGAGACAGCCCCCATTTGGATCCAGGCCAGGAACCTTAAGTTTTTACCCATTTCCTCTGTACAGGAGGATGCCCAAGGATAAACTAACCAACAAGGAAAAAAAAATGGCTATGGTGGCTGAGGCTTGTGTTCAGCTAATTATTTTAATGTTACCGGCTCTAATTGTTCTTTTACTAATTCCTTGTATAGTGGCATTACTGAATCCATATGCTTCCTGTAAGTATGTCTAAAACTTGGTATGATTTTGGCCTTTATTTCGTTAGCTGTTTCCGCAGCTGCAGCTGCTATGGCACTAACACAGAAGGTTAACCATAATAACTTGGCTTTAGATCTTTTTCAACCCCACAGGCAAATAGCCAGATTAGAACAAGCCCCTACTCTGGACTTTGAAGTGGCAAAGACTGCTATCCCATCCCTGACTAATATTAAAGGACAGCTAATGACATTGCTTGGCCTGGTAATGCTTTTGCTGATGGTTTTTCTATGCCTTCCTTGCATTATAAGTGCACTGCAAAACTCTTATGAGTTTAGCCAGCCAGTTACATAAGATCAAGCTCCAAGTGAATGAATTTCCCCCAAGAGGGACTACAGCCAGAGACAGGTAAAAGGGGGTGCCAGTCTGACCAACCTAAGACAGGGCCTTCAACTTTGCTCTGAAGAAGTTTCTGATGATGGGTAAGGCAGACAAGACAATCCACCCACCCGAAGACAGTCGGGTTTGCTTCTATAAACAAAGACGGGGTGTTGGGAGCTGACAGTAAAGCTCAAAGTTTATCTTGACCCCTGTGCTTGCTTAAAGGCACGTACAAGGAACTGGCTTACTTGAAAGACATCAAGTACCCAGGAGTGCTTTGTTATGTCTGCAAAGTTTGTTTTAAATTTTCCTTATTTTTCTGGACTATAGTAGAACCGGCCTGAGTGTGGGGGCCCACGAGGATGCACCATGCCGCATGTGTGGAACTCCCAATACCAGGCTGCTCACATGTGCTGAAGAGGATGACCTTATGAGACACTGACTTTTATATATGTCCAGTAATTAATTGAACTGCTTCAGACATTTCTAACTGTGGTGGGACTGATGATTATTATTGTGCTAGGTGGGGATGTGAGGTAACTGGGACAGGCTCTTGGATCATGCACAAGGGCCCTCCCTATCCTTGTCTGGCGAATCTCACCCCCCAGACTTGCTTCGAACCCCCTGCGTGGCCAATGCTATTCTTAACAATGTAATCCTTTTAAAATAACCTTTACAGAGGAGGGAAAAAGATAACTAACTGGAAGGTGGGTTTGCCATTAAAACAAAAAGGCGGAATCTGTAGGGCACATGGGTAGCACAGATGGCACTGAGAGGGAGTTGAGTGGGTAGAGCCCAATTTGTTTACATTTAGTGCTTAAACAGCTGGTGGAAGCTGGTGTGACCTTTTACAGTAATTGGTTAGTTCCTTTTCCTCCCCATGCTACCCGGTCTCTTTTGCTTTAAAAAGTGCTTGCTTTGTGTTAATAAACAAGGTCCTGCTTGACTTGACTCCCCACTGCGTCTGATTGTCTCCCAGGTTAAGGGAGGCTGAGGAACAGGCCAGCGGTGCACTTACCTTTCCTCAGACCCAGTCTGTCTTTCGTGGAATGGACAAAGACCCGACACTAGTTAAAACTCAAAACAGTTCATTCACTATAGGACCTCCCATATAGACTTTGTAAAGGTGCAACCACCTACTTTCTCATCTTTCTCTTCATCAACTTTGATCCCAATAACTAATTTCTCCTCTATGTCTATAGTTTTATCATTCAAGGTTAAAAACACACAATATGTTACCTTTCAAGATTGTCTTTATCATTTAGCAAAATTCTCTATATATGCTTTGAAAGTATTATGTGTAACAACAATACTGCGTTGTTTTTTTATTGGCAAGTTCTACAGTATTCCATAGTTAGAGTACATGACAACTTGTTTTATGGAAACATATCTGGATTATATGCAATGTTGAGCTATTGTAAATAAAGCAGCAATAAACATTCAAGAATAGTTTTTTGTGTGAGTGTAAGTCTTGATATTTCCATGATACTTGCCGTGAAATATAAATATTGGATTAGATAATACTTGTATAATTAGTTCTTAAACTGTATGACTTATTCCTTTTTTGTCGGTCATGGTCCTTTAACTTAGCTCCTGAACTCTGTCCCTGAGTTCTTTGGCTTAAGGCTAGTGGTCTACCACGTTGAGCCACAGGTCCAATTCCATTTTTCTGGTCATTAATTGGAGATAACAGTCTCACAGGGAGTTTACTACCAGCGCTGGCTTCGAATCATGATCCACAGGTCTCAGCCCCCTGAGTATCTAGGGTTACAGGCTTGAGCCACAGGTGCCTAGCTAACTAGATCTTTCTTAGCTACACATATGTGCATGATATTGTTTTCCATATATTCAATAACGTTTAGTTGTGTTATTTCGAAATTTTTAATCTTTCTGATTCTTTTGTATCTTCCTGGAATTTCAGTAAGAATTTCCCCATTAAATAATGATGAAAAACATGTCTGTTTATGTGCTCATCCACCAATCACTTTGGAAAAACCCTGCACATGTATTTTGTCAATTTTCTAAGTACATTACTTTTTCATTATTAGTTATTAGAGTTTTCAAATAAATTCTAGATGCTAACTTTTGTTAGATATTTGAATTGCAAATATGTTCTCCCTATATGACATTTGTATTTCATCTTCTTTCAGATACTCTTGCAAAGCCAAAGTGAAGATTTGCTCATTGTTAGCACATAGGGATGTGGTCATCTTTTTTTCTTCTTTTTGGTTGAATTCAAAATTTATTTTAACAAAACTCAGGTGTCTTCAGTTTAGGAAGAAAGAAAACAGGTATATATATATATATATATATATATATATATATATATATATATTGTCTTTCAGCATTCTTGGGACATTAGGACAAGAACTAAGGGTAGTTCTCCAGTCCAGGTTAGGGTTATGATTCTGCGATGGGCTAGCTTTAGGGACAAAATGAGTTTTACTAACAACCAAAGTACTTGCAGATATAGAGGAAAGTACAGTCTTTTCCTTACATTTACTCTTTTTAATGTTAATTTTATTGTCAAGGTGATGTATAGAGGTGTTACAGTTACATAAGTAAAATAGTGAGTAGATTTCTTGTCTAAGATATATGATGATGCTAAGCAAAATGAACTCCAAGACATGGACACACGAGGTTTTTCTTTGTTGTTGTTGTTGTTGCTAATGTACTACTTGATTTCACTTTGTTTTCCCCACTTTGGTTTATCTCCTGTTGTGACTGAATTTGATTTTTGTATCCTGGGATTGTATACACATTTATCTGAATTAGGGAAGGGAAGGGGAACAACAAAATGGTGAGGTAAAGGACAAAGGGGGAACTTATACAACAGTGATACTCACAAGACAATATGTTGGAAATGATGTGTACAATTTGGAGGGGGAGTTGGGAAAGGAGAGAAAGAGGCAGAAAAGTGAAGGAGGGGGTAACAAGTTAGACAAGGGATGTAGTCATTGTAAGTGCTAATTTTTAGTGCCTGCTGTGTGTCCAACAACCCAATGAAAAATAGGAGAGTTTTTCTGTATGGTTTCCTATGTAGACAACTACATCATCCTCAACTTAGGACATTTATTATCTATCAACATTTTATTATAGATTTCTTTAGAACTGTGGGTTTACAAGATCATGCAATTTCCATGTAGATAGGGCTACTGTTCTTATTTTCCAATTTTGGTGTCTTTCTGTCATTTTCTCATTTTATAGCCATGGTGAAAGCTTCTGATACTATGTTGAACAAGACTGGTGGGAGAAGACATCTTTACTGTTTAGATCAAAACGGTAAACATATTTTTTCACCATTACGAATGTTTCTACTGGGCTGGGAATGTGGCTCAGTGGTAGAGCACTTGCCTCACATGCATGAGGCCCTGGCTTCAATTCCTCAGCACCACATAAACAGAAAAAGCCACAAGTGGTGCTGTGGCTCAAGTGGTAGAGTGCTAACTTTGAGCTGAAGAGCTGAAGGACAGTGCCCAGGCCCAGAGTTCAGCCCTCACGACCACCACCACCAACAACAACAACAAAAACAACAAAAAAGAATGTTTCTACTGTAGATATTTCTAGCTTCATCTGTTTGAAAAAGTACTCCCTTATAGTCCTCCATTTTGGAGAAAGGTGATGATATTATTAATAGATGGTATTCTACCACTTGTAAAGAAATGGAAAGCCTTGGAAAAATTACATTAAGTGAAGCAAATCAAACCTAGAGAAAAAACGGATGCATGTCTTCCTATATATGTGGAGGCAAGGTTTTGCTTAAAACCCATATGTAAATATATTTGGTGGTATGCAAATGTGTGCAAATGTCTTAATTGAAATGTGGTAGATTTAAGGGCAGCCTCAAGTACTGTATAATTCCTTAAAAAAAGCAAAATCAATGTTCGGCAAATTAAAGCACCAGGAAGTGAGTACCCAGAAGGGGTGGGGTAGGGGAAAGAGGAAAGTTGTATTAATAAACTGCTTTGTTAAACATAATCTCCTTCCTATAACTACTCAATAATAATAATAATAATGTGTCATTTGATGGTATCTATGCATGAATTATTAGGGTCATATAGTTTTCCTTCTATAACCTATTAATATAAATAATTTGATGAATAGATTTTCAGACGTTTAGACAACCTTGATACAATACAATTCATTTAGCCATATTTTATAGTGCTTTTGTACATTACGAGGTTTAATTACCAAGATTTTCTTGAAGAATTTTCATTTAACTTCATAACAGTTTTGAGTATGTAGTTATTTTTTTCTTTTTATGTCATGATTATCTTCTGGAGATATTCTATTCTGTTACCTTCCTCTTTCTTTATTTATTCTAAACTCGGTAACTAAAAGTCTTATATTAGTTTGAAATAAAATTTCTATATTTATCTTCTAAGTCAATCCCTACTAATATTATTTTGGAAATCAAGTCACCATCTCATCTCAATAAATATATATTCATAATAACAGTTAATTCAATTATTATTTTTTAGCAATTAGTATGCATGTAATACTAGGAATTTTGTTTTATGCATTGCAGCATATTTGCTCTTCTGTTGAACTCTTCTACTGTGTTATCTCTCTGTTAATAGTATACAATTCATTAGAAGAACAAAAGAGGCTTTTGTTTAAATTATATGTTTCACACCTCAGTTTCATTGACTTTATTAACACTAGTGTTTTCATTTCTTCCAAAATAAAAAGAACTCATTCTCTCTTATTCACAATTTTCCATTTTCATTGAATTAATACAAAGCTATTTTATCCAGTGACTCTATAAATAAAGCATAACTGACTACTAACACTTTTCAGAAACACTTTCTTATTTTGTGTTTTGTGGTATCACTCCTGGTGCTAGGGCTTGAATCCCAGTGCCCTGAATATGTTAGTCAAGGATCATACAACGAACTTGTATTCCCAGCCATCTATTCTCTTCACTAGACTTTTTGCCTATATTAATTTTGCTGTGTGTTTTATTGCAACCTACATTTAAAACATATTTCACTGGGGCTGGGAAGGTGGCTCAGTGGTAGAGTGCTTGCCTTGCATGCATGAGGCCCTGGGTTCTATTCCTCAGCACCATATAAGCAAAAAAGAAAAAAGCCGGAAGTGGCGCTGTGGCTCAAGTGGTAGAGAGCTAGCCTTGAGCTGAAGAGCTGAGGGACAGCGCCCAGGCCCAGAGTTCAACCCCCACGACCGGACCCAAAAATAAATAAACAAATAAATAAAACATATTTCACATAATCATTGAGCATGCACATATATAATTTTCAATGAATGATACAGATCCACATCAAGAGTAACACAATCTGATAGTTTTTTTTTTGTTTTTTTTTTTTTTTTACCAGTTCTGGCCATTGAACTCACAGCTTGGGTGCCGTCCCTAAGCTTGCTTTGCTCAAGAGTAGTGCTCTATCACTTGAGCCGCAGTGCCCTTCTGGCTTTTTCTGAGTCTCACAGACTTTTCTGCCCAAGTCAGCTTTGAACCTCAATCCTCAGATCTCAGCCTCCTGAGTATATAGGATTATGGACATGGGTCACCAGCAATTGGCAGACATTTCTTATATTATTTTTATTCTCCTTAATTTTATTTTAAAAATACTTGTCACAACTTGCTAAATTTGTTCCAGAGCTTTACCATGTTAATATTAACAATAGATTGGGAGTTAGCACGTTTCTATGACTGAAAAGATGCCATTTATGTCATAGTGAGTTCTAAACTTACAATTTTTGGCAAGATCTATCAAAAATTCAAGTTTTATCATCCACGTTCTTTCCTGGCTTTCAACTCAAACTTTATTTATTTATTTATTATTTAATTATCGTCAGTTGTAGGGCTTAACCTCTGGGCCTAGGCACTGTCCCTGAGCTCTTCAGTTCAAGGAAGTACTCTACCACTTGAACAACAGTGCCTCTTCCAGTTTTCTGGTGGTTTATTGGAGATGACTTTCATGGACTTTCTTGCCCAGGCGTTTTGAACTTCGATCCTCAGATCTAAGCTTCCTGAGTAGCTGGGATTAGAGTTGTGAGCCACAAGTGCCTGGCTTTCAACATGGACTTCTAATAAGTTTATCATAACTAAAATACTGTAAAAATAGTTTTTATATTGTTCTGGTATAGAGGCCTGAGCCAATAGCCAGGGCTCTGGCTCTTAAGTTTTTTACTCAATTCTTCTCCTCTATCACTTGAGCCACAGCTCCATTTCTGGCTTTTGGCGGTTAATTAGAAATAAAAGTCTCATACACTTTCCTCGGCAGGATGGCTTCCAAGCACAATCCTCAGATCTCAGATTACCTAGAATTAGGATCCACCAGTGTAAATTGTCTTTAAATTATTTGCTTGTGTCTAGATTTCCACTGTCCTGTTCATCCTTAGTATTCCTCGCCTTACAAAAATAGGAACTTTTCTTAAGAAATTTAACCCTAATGTTAACAGCTATTTATTCTTTTCTTTCATTTACAATTACAACACAAGTTCCTTCATGTGTTCTTAACATTGTAATAAAAATACATTATCAACACTTGATTTTTCTATTTCCACTGCTTTAAACCCTTTTCAAAATATAATTTTCTCTTACTTAGACTACCGCAATAAAATCTCTACTGCACATGACAACTAGTACTTCTCATTGTTGCATCAGGTCCACCTGTATCCTTAAACAACTGGTTTTTCCCCATCTCCTCCACAAGTTATAATGACATCAAATATAGTGAAAGCAGGGGTTATACTGTGGGGGAGGGACATACAAAGCAACAAAGAGATAATCTTATAAATTCATTAGAAACACATGCATGAAAGAAGAAACATTAAAATACATATCTAAGGGTTCATTTTCCTGACATCACATTATCTGACCTTTTCCGCTTGACTCCTATATATACTAGCTATTGCAAGTAAGGGAAACCATGGGACCTATGTTTCTTTGGGCTTGGCTTACTTCACTTAATATAATTTTTTCCAAGTTTTTCCATTTCCTAACAAATGGGGCAATGTCAAAACTTTACAACGTCGGTGGGGGGGAGGGGGGAGGGGGGAAGGAGAAGGATTGGGATGGGGGGGAGGGGGGAGGCTGGGAAGTGATGTGAAGGGTAAACAAAGGAGGAGGCTGCAATGCTTGGTAAGAAATGTACGCATTATCCTGCCCATGCAATTGTAAGCCCTCTGTACAGTATTTTCACAAATAAAAAAAATAAAAAAAATCTCTACTGCAGTCCTATTGATATTGTTGTATTCTCCTAAACAATTTCATCCACAGAGATCTCTTAATATAAACCAAGCTATATCATTTTGCATAATGTACATAGCTTTTGGTTTACATAAAATTCCCATTTGCTTATAGGGTGTTTTCCCTTAGTATACCTGTAAAAGAGAACTAAAAGTAAAATCCTACTCACTGATATTGAGAATGCTATTGCAGGAAAGTACAAGTGTAAGCAAAATGGGAATAAGAGAGGAAAGAAGTAAAACCAGATTTGAGAAGATGTGTTCACAAACTAGCCACATTTTGGAACAAATGCAGAGGATCAATCATTCAGAAAGAGCATTACTCCTACTAAAATGTGCTCTTAGAGCTACACGAAGTGCTACAACTGAAAAAATTGTTTCAAATGAAGGAGATGAAGAAGTAATTTCGCACTATTCAAATTTTGCCCCGTGGTGCACTAATCAACTTTTTAAAATTTTCATCCTCTAGGCTCTCAGAACCTACAGATGAAACCAAAATTTCCACAGATTCTGTCCAGCCAGTGAACAAAATGAACACTCATGGTTTGATAACATTTTATTATATCCATAAAACTGATAGCATCTGTAGATTTTTGTTCTGTAACTATACAAGTATTGTGACATGACAGTCAGAAATCAAGAGAAATTCACTTATTTTTGATTCTGCTAATATTAAGTATGTAGCATTTGCTTAAAACATTTTAACTGATCTCATTTATGTTCCTTATTATCTTAAATTGTTGCCAACTTGCTTGACTAAACTTTTCTCAAAGTAGAAAATTTTTATATCTGCTTAAAATACTTGCAAATAATTTTTCTCAAAATAGAATATTTGCCAACTATTGACAGATCCAGTTACTTCCTATCTATTACAACTTAGATCAATGGTAACTTCCTCAAATATCAACCTAGATTTCACAAATAAAATACAATAGACCTCCTTTAGCTATATTTTAGTTTTCTACAGTTCTACTTGCTTCCAATTTTGTTCTGAAAATTTTAAAGAAGAAATTCTAAGTGTAAAAGATCTATAAATTTTGAATTGTATGTCACTCGAAGTAGTGTGAATTATTTCATGTTGTCTTGCTCCACTCTCTGAAATATGAATCACACATTTGCCCAGCATATAAGTACTGTGTGCAATGCTCACTTCTTAACCACAATGTGGCTATCTATGTTAGTTTATCATTGCTATGACAAAAGATATACAAAAGTAACTTAAAAGAGATTCATTATTTCAAATGTTTTAATTCATAGTTTTATGTTTTTTGTTGGTGTGTATATGGAAATTGACATTGCGAAGTATTTGGGAGAGAAAGTAGTACACCTACAGGTAAATAGGCATAAGAGAAAGAGAAAAACACAGATAGAGAGCCAGAAAGAGAGGGAGAGAAGGGGGAGAAAGAGGGAGAGAAATAAAGAGACAGGCAAAGTAATACAAACACCAGAAACACAGAGAGAAATGACATGGACAAAATATATATTTCAAGGTCAAATCGCCAATGGCCTATGTCCTCCAACCAGACCTTACTATCCTACATTGATGAACTAAGCATCTTTTTCGTACAATAACCTGTCAATGAACTGCTATCTGGGGAAGAAATTTTCAACATATTTTTGGGGGATACATCATCTTCACACCATAACAATCACCATCTCTCATATCAGATAGATTGTCTTAGTTATCACAGTAACTAAGTTCAAGCAAACTTTATGTTAAAGCATAATTCTATACCACAATGATGGCTTTATTCCCTTCAGTTCATTTTGTCATAAAAGCATTCTATTGTTATACCTGTTTTTTCAAGACAGTACAATCAGATATTTTGAGACAAAGAGATAACACTTACAAAAGTGTTTCAGAGTATGCCAAAAATGTTCCAACTTGCTAATGATTGTTAATCTTACCATGCCTAATTAATGAATTAATCTTAACCAAAAATATGCAGCAATCAAAAAGATTATATAAGTTTTTAGTATGTTATTTTTCAAGAAGGCTTTGAGGGTCTTGAAATATATTACTCTATAGATTAGGAAAAATCACTAGAGCTTCCCAGTAACTCCCATAGATTTAGTATTAGTTTGTTCCTTCAAATTATCATGCTTATTTCTTATATATTTAGACAGTAATGGAGCTTGAATTCAGGGCCTAGGCACTATGCTCAAGATCTTTTGTGAAGCTTTTATGTTCAAGGCTAGTACTCTAATACTTTACGCCACAGCTCCACTTTAGGGTTTTAGGTGGTTGACTGGAGATAAGAGACTCACAGATTTTCTTGCCTGGGCTGGCTTTGAACATGATCCTCAGATCTTAGCCTCTTCAGTAGCTAGGATAACAAGCCTGAGCCACAGTAACCAGTTGATGTAATTTTATTACATTTTCTTTTCTCCTAGAATATACCTATGAAGACTGGTCTAAAATTCACGTGTGAGACTAGGTTCCATTGTTTCATGCCTATAATCCTAGCTACTGAGGATGCTGAAAACAGGAGGATCAAAGTTTGAAGCCAGACTGGGGAAAAAAGTCCATGAAACAATCTCTGTGGAGGGAAGATAGACTTGTTGTCATATATCTGTGATGCTAGTGATGACAGGAAGCCCCATAAATCATGGTTCAAACTTATGTTCAGATGTGAACCCTATCCTAAAAATAACCATGGAAAATCAGGCTTGGAAGTGTGGCTTACTGACATTGCACTAACCTAACAAGCACAAAACCCTGAGTTTAAACCCCATTACCACTAAAAGAAAACTACAAAGAAACCCCACAAAAAACTTGCTGTATGGAAGGTTTAATGATAGCAATTGAGTAGGCAAAATGTTGACTATTTAGGCACTTCCATCTAAAGATAAGTACAACAATAATTCATTTTTCATTTCTGAATTTTCTCTATTAAACTATTCAGTTTTTTCTATGAAGATTAATACTCAGCAATAATCTCATATTTTCATATAATTGTACAATATTTCCCTTATCAGTTCTGTGCAACATAAAAATCAAGAGAAATCTGTGAGTCCAGATAGAATAACCAGGTACTATGTTCAGTGGTTAGTCAAATTAGTTAAGATCAAGGTAGTGACAACAAATGTAGGAAGCCATATTTTTTTACTAGCAAGTTAAAAGTAACTAAATATACTTAATAAAATAAAGACAATATCTTTAAACATTGAAGTATAAGTATTCTTGACTTATGGAAATTAAATCAATGCAATCGAAAATCTCCGAACTATTTTATAAGGATAGTCAGGCCCAATTTGATTATTTCTATGTGGCTGTCCTGGGATTGAACTCATGGTATGGTGCTGTCCCTGAGCTTTTGTGCACAAGGTTGCTGCTCTGCCACTTGAGCCATAGCTCTATAAACTTCTGAAGTTTTAAAAGTTAATTGGAGATGAGTCTCACTGGTTTTACTGCTCAGGCTGGCTTTAAACAATGATCTTCATAGGTCAGCCTCCTGAATAGCTAGATTTACAGACATGAGCCACTGGCAACGGGCAATCTTGATTTTTACTACAAAAACAAACTCTATAGATATTACTCTCATTACAAATTTTACAAGAAAAATAATCTTACTTGAATGTTGTGAGACTTTTTTTATAGATAATATAGATTTTAATAGTAACTTCATGCATGTATTTAGTATTTATAACTATGAGGTATATTGTTATATACTTTGAAATCAATTATTTCATTTTACCTTCACAACTACCCTGAAAGATAGTTCCAAATGGCGTACTATAGATTAAGTGGCACACTAGCGGCTTGAATTGATGTCTTAGTTATCTTCCCTCTCTATCTTTCCCTCTCCACATTCCTTTAAACTTATTTTCTCCTCACAAGTCTCCCTAGACCTATTAATTTCTGGTATTCTTACTCTTTCTTTGATTTTCTTAATTCATTGATACCTAGTTGTTTGTTGCTGAACTAGATTGTGTCTGTACATATTTTGTCTGCATCAAATAATCTGTGCAACTACCAAGCCCTGGGTTAATGCCTGCCTTAAAACTGTTTTAGCATTAATTGGTTTTGCTTTCATACACAAATGATCAGAATAAGCCTTAGAAACACAAGAAAAATGGCAATTCCAGGAATCTCAACTCCTGCCCATGACAATCAGGCAACAGAGCAATTAATGAATAATCCAGAAGAGCTCCCAAAATGTTCTAGAAGCACTACCAGTAAACATGGTGAATGAAAAAACTGAAAGCCTGCAAAGAGTCCTGTGTGAGTGTGATATGGAAATGTGTGAGCTTGATGAGGTAAACTGAAAATTAACAGAGTAATTTTGTGAGCATGAAGATGTTAATCCAATGTTAATAAACAAAGAATAATAGAGGCATTCATGGAATCCTCTAAAAGAAAGCTGGAGGAATTCATAGAGGCCACAAAGAGAATGTTGAATGAAGTCCAACAGAAGGAATCAGTCCAGTGAAACTATAACAATCAATTAAGGGATTTGAGAGGAGGTAAAGAAGTACATAAAAGATCTACAACAAAGCTCCAACAAGAATTTGAAGCCATCACAATTAGAAAGAAAGGAAATAAAAAACAAAGTAGAAAGTCTTGACAGTAGGTTAAACCATGCAGAAGATCAAATATCTGGTATTGAAGACAATCTAGACATTATAGAGAAAGAACAGATTAGTATTCAAGAAAAATCTAGGAAACATGATAGATCTATTCAACATTTAGAAGACAAAACTAGAAGGCCTAGTTGAAGGCTAATAGATGTAGAGGAGGGCCCAGAGACAGAAATTAAAAGTCTAGAAAAAGTGATTTGACAGTATCCTAGCAGAGAAATTCTCAAATATGTGAAAAGATAGACCATTCAGGTACAAGAAGCCTTTAAAACCCAAAATAGACCAGACCAGAACAGGACATCCCACTATCACATTGTAATCTGCATAAGATCTATAGAGACCAAGGAAAGGATTCTTAAAGCTGTCAGGAAAAAAGATCTATCACCCATGAAGGAAAACCAATCAGAAAAATTTCAGATTTCTTAGGAGAGACAATGAAAGCAAGAAGAGCCTAGAATGATGTATGCCAAACTCTAAAGACAAACAACCAAGAATATTGTACCCAGGAACAAATAAAAACATTCTACAACAAAGAAAAAATGAAACAATATATCTCCACAAACCATCCCTAAAATAGATACTTAAAGATGTCCTACACATAGAAAACCAAAAAGAGCATGATAAAGGCCAAGAAATGGTCCCCAAACAGAGAATCTGAGAATCATAAGAAGAACCCAGTTGGCACAGCATCAAAGAAGTTGGATAAAATGGAAGGAAATACCAAACACCTCTGAGTCCTAACTCTCAATATGAAGGGATTTAACTCTCCAAGTAAGAGTCCTAGATTGTCTAGTTGTATCAAAAACCAATATCCTCGCTGCTGCCTTCAAGAGATACAACTTGCCCACTAGAACAAACATATTCTGGAAGTGAAAGACTGGAATAAAATCTACCAAGCAAATAGCCCCAACAAACAGGTGGGTGTTGCAATCCTCATATCAAATAAAATAGACTTCAAAACAAAGTTAGTGAGAAGAGATAAAGAAGGACATTACATACTAATAACAGGATCTCTCCTTCAGGAGGACATTACAATCCTAAATAACTGTTCACCAAATACCAGAGTCCCCAAATATATCCAAGAAACACTACTTTTCCTAAAATCTCATATAGATACAAAAACATTGATTTATGGGGACTTTAATGCAACACTCTCCACACTGGATGAATCAACATGGCAAAATCTCAACAAAAGAACCTCGGATCTGAAAACTATATACACTAATGACTTAACAGATAACTACCTAGTATTTCACCCAGTAGCATCAAAATACACATTCTTCTCAGCAGCACATGGAACATTCTCCAAAATAGACCACATTTTAGGTCACAAAGCAAATTTATCCAAATTCAGAAACATTGAAATTTTGCCCTGCCTTCTCTCAGGCCACGAGGAAATAAAATTAGAATTCAACATCAAAAGCCACCAAAGAAAATCCTGGAACACACAAAGGCTGAACAACACACTCTTGAACAACCAGTGGGTCACAGAAGAGATTAGAAAGGAAATTCAAATGATCATGATATTTAACAAAAATGAACCCACAGATTACCACCACCTCCTGGACACAGCAAAGACAGTATTCAGTGGTAAGTGCATAGCTCTGAGTTCCTACATCAACAAATTGGAGAGATCTGAAACCAACAATTTAATGAGACATCTGAACCTCCTTGAAAAACAGCAACAAGATAAACCCCAATCCTGTAGGCAGAAAGAAACAATTAAAATTAAATTGGAATTAAACGAATTAGAATGCAAAAAAATTAGAAAGAATCAACAAGACAAAGAGTTGGTTCTTCGAAAAAATTAACAAAATTGACAGACCCTTAGCAAATCCTATGAGAAAAAGAAGAGAGCACAACCAAATGAACAAAGTCAGAGATAAGAATGGAAACATCACCACGAGGGCAGGGAGTGGGGGGAAGATTCAAAACATTATAAGGGAATACTTCTCAAACCTTCATGCTAATAATTTTGAGAATCTGGAAGAAATGGACAAATATCTAGCAACTATTGACATGCTCAAACCAAACCAAGATGATTTAAACAATGTTAACAGACTCATATCAAGCATCGAAATAGAAACAGCAATAAGAGGCTTCCCACCCAAGAAAATCCCAGGTCTGGATGAGTTCACAGCTGAATTCTACACAGCCTTCAAAGCAGAATTCACAGCTGAATTGTACACGGCCTTCAAAGCAGAATTCACACCAAATACTCCTACAACTCTTCAATGAAACTGAAAGTAAAATATCACCACCAAACTCTTTCTATGAAAATATCAAAACCCTCTTCCCAAAACTAGGCAGGGAATCATCAAAAAAATAGGACTATACACCCATTTCTTTGATGAACATCAATGCAAAACTTCTCCACAAAATCTTAGCCAATTGACTTCAACAACTCCAAAAAAAATCATACACTATGATCAAACAGGATTGATTTCAGGGATGTAAAACTTGTTCAATATATACAAATCAATTAATGTTGTTCATCACCTAAATAAGATCAAGGATAAGAACCACATAATTATCTCAATAGATGCAGAAAAAGTATTTGACAAGATCCAAAACCCATTTATGAGGAGAGCTATGCAGAAACTTGGAATCCATGGAACATTTCTCAATTTAATAAAGACTGTATATGATAAACCTATAGCCAGCATTATAGTTAATGATGAAAAACTAAAGCCATTTCCTCTAAATTCAGCTAGAGCAGTAAGACAAGATGCAAACATAAAGGGGATCCAAATAGGGAAAGATGAAGTAAAACTCTCCCTCTTTCCAGATAAGATGATCCTGTATTTAAAGAACCCCGTGGACTCCTCTACCAAGTTACTTGAGCTGATTGAAATTTTGCAAAGTAGCAGGGTATAAAATTAGCCCTCAAAAATCAATGACTTTTCTGTGTGCTAATAATGTGAAGAGCAAAGAGTGTGGCTGAAATCTGGAAAGCAAGTCCTTCTGTAATATCCCCACATAAATGAAAATACCTAGGAGTTAACTAAAGAAGTGAAGGGCCTCTATGATGGAAACTTTAAAAACCTGAAAAAGGAAATTAAAGCAACACTAAGAAAGTAGAAAAAACTTCCCATACTCCTGAAATTGCAGGATTCACATCATGAAATTGGCAATAGTGTCCAAAGGTATCTACAAATTCAGTGTGGTATCTATCAATATCCAAATCTCCTTCTTCAATAAAATAATACAAGCAATCCAAACATTCATATGGAACAATAAAAGACACCAAAGAGTAAAAACAATCTTTAGCAGAAATGACAGTGCAGGAGGTCTATCAATACCAAATTTCAAACTATACTACATAGCTATAGTAATAAAAACATCCTGGTACTTGCGGAAGAACAGATCTGAAGACCAAAGGAACAGAACAATAGACCCAGAAATGAACCCACAGACCAATAGCCACTTAATCTTCGATAAGGGAGGTAAAAATAATAGAAGGAAGAAAGAGAGCTTCTTCAGTAAATGGTGCTGGCAATATTGGTTAAACACCTGCAGAAAACTAAAGTTTGATTCTTATATATGACCCTGTACCAGAATCAACCCAAATGGATCAAAGACCTCGAAATCATAGCAGACACCCTGAATACATTACAGGAAAAAATTGGAGAAACTTTAGGGCTCCTTAGCGCAGGCTGAAATTATATTAGTAAAGACCCAGAAACACAACAAATCAAGGAAAGTTTGGGCAAATGGGATTGCATGAAACTGCAGAGCTTCTGCATGGCAAAGGACATAGCTAGCAAGATCAATAGAAAGCCCATGGATTGGGAGATCTTCACTAGCCATTCAACATACAAGGGCCTCATATCTAAAATATACTTAGTACTCAAAAAATCAAATCTCCCAACAACAAATACTCAAAGAAACAACCGCCCCAGTAAAAAGTTGGCTAAAGACTTAGATAATTCACTGAAGAGGACAAAAGAAAGACCAGTAGACACATGTAGAATTGCTCAACCTTCCTAGCCATAAAAGAAATGCAAATCAAAACAATATTGAAATTCCACCTCAACCCAGTTAGAATGGCTATAATCAAGAACTGTAATAATAACAGCTGCTGGAGGTAATATGGCCAAAAAGGAACCCTACTGCATTGTTGGTGGGAATATAAACTTGTTCAACCTTTGAAAAACAGTATAGAGGTTCCTCAAAAGACTCCATATACTGTGGGGGAGGGACATACAAAGCAACAAAGAAATGATCTTACAAATGAATTAGAAACAAATGCATGAAAGAAAAAAAAAACATTTAAATACATATCTTAGGGTTACCCTACAGTATAACCCCTGCTTTCACTGTATTTGATGTTGGTATAATTTGTGGAGGGGAAGGGGAAAAACAAGTCATTTAAATAAGGATACAGGTGGACCTGTTGCAGCAATGAGAAGTACAAGTTGTCATGTCGAAAACGAACTTTACAACTTTGGTGGGGGGGGAGGATTGGGTGGGGGACGGGGGGTGGAGGCTGGGAAGGGATATGAAGGGTAAACAAAGGAGGAGGCTACAATGCTTGATTGGAAATGTACTCATTATCTTGCCCAAGTAATTGTAACCCCTTTGTACAGTATGTTCACACACACACAAAAAAAAGTCTAGAAGAGTGGCTCAAGGGGTAGAGAGCCTACCTAGCAAAAGTGAGGCCTTGAATGCAAATTTCAGTACTGGATAAAAAGAAAAATAAAATAAAAGACTCCATATATAGAGCTCCCCTATTACCCAGCAATCCCACTTTTCGGTATTTACCCAAATGATCAAAATCATGGCTATACTAAAGATATATATATGAATTCTATGCCTTCATCAGAAATAAGGACACCACCCCATTTGCTAGGAAATGGAAAGACCTGGAAAAAGTTCTACTAAGTGAAGTAAGCCAGACCCAAAGAAACATAGGTCCCATGGTTTCCTTTATTTGCAATAGCTAATATATGTCTAGGACAATCTTACCAGACAAGCAGAAAAGGCTAAAAGCTATGTACATTTGACCATATAAGATGATGCTAAGGGAAATGAACCCCAGGATATAGACACAAGAGGTTTTTTTCTCTGTTGTTGTTGTTTTTAATGTACTATGTGATTTTTTTTTTGTTTTGTATGTTCTTCCCCCATGGTATAACCCTTGTTGTCACTGGATTTCAGTCTTTTGCACTGCACCTTGTATATACATTTTTCGGATTTGGTAAAGGGAAGGCTAGTAACAAAATGCTGAAATAAGGATACAGGATGACCCATTGTATCAGTGAGATATACAAGACATTATGTTGAAAACAAATTTTACAACTTGTGGGGGGGGGAGAGGATTTGGGAACGTGAGGAGGAAAGTACAGTAGCATAACAACAAAGTAGGGGGTAACAATACTCAATAGGAAATGTACTCATAACTTTACTCATGGAATGGTAATGCTTCTGTACAATATCTTTACAATAAATGGTACTTTAAAAATTAAAACCTATTATATCCTTATTGTTTTATAAATTATTCTTAACGATTTATGTATAAGCTTACATTGAGTTGAACTTTGAAAAACGAGATTGTGTTCATTGTGCCCCATTCACTGTGAATTCTTTATATCAATTCAAAAATATATTTTAAAACCTTTCTTAACCTTGTAGTTTGACTTTTTAAAAATTGATTTGTGAATTTTTTTATTGTGACAATACTGTACAGAAGGGTTACAATTACATGGGCAAGATAATGAGTACATTTCTTATCAAGAATTGTAGCCTCCTCCCTTGTTTTCCCTTCCCATCCCTTCCCATCTTCCCCCCGTCCCTCCACCCATTCCTCCCGCCCCCCCCAATAAAGTAGTAGTAAAGTTCGTTTTCGACATAACAGCTTGTACATCTCATTGTAGCAATGGGTCCACCTATATCCCTATTTAAATGATTTGTTTTTCCCCTTCCCCTCCACAAATTATACTGACATCAAATACAGTGAAAGCAGGGGTTATAATGTGGGGGAGGGACATACAAAGCAACAAAGAAATAATCTTATAAATGTGTTAGAAACAATCGCATGAAAGAAAAAAAAAACATTTGAATGCATATCTTATGGTTCATTTGCCTAACATCACCTTATCTGATCTTTTCAGTTTGACTCAGTCATATACTAGATATTGCAAATAAAGCAAACCAATTGACCTATGATTCTGTGGGCTTGGCTTACTTCACTTAATATAATTTTTTCCAAGCCTTTCCATTTCCTAACAAATGGGACAATGTCATTCTTTCTGATGGAGGCATAGAATTCCATTGTGTATATATGCCACATTTTCTTGATCCATTCATCTGCTGAGGGGAATCTGGGTTGGTTCCATATCTTCGCTATAGTAAATAATGCTGCAATAAACATAGTCCTGCTGGTAGCTTTAGTGTGGTCTTGTTTGTAAGCATTTGGGTAAATGCCCCAAAGTGGGATTGCTGGGTTATAGGGGAGCTCTATGTGGAGTCTTTTGAGGAACCTCCATACTGCTTTCCAAAATGTTTGAACAAGTTTACATTCACACCAACAATGCAGTAAGGTTCCCTTCTGTCCACATCCCTTCCAGCATCTGTTGTTATTTGAGTTCTTGATTTTAGCCATTCTAACTGGGGTGAGGTGGTATCTCAATGTTCAACCTCCCCAGCCATAAAAGAAATGCAAATCAAAACATTTATTACACATTTAAATTCAAACTATTATAAATCTTACCTCCATATGCAGGGAAAAGATTTAAATCTTTTAATATTATTTGAGAGAAACTAGATTTAAGAAAAACTGCCTTATTACAAAATAATATGTTTAAGTAAAAAGAGCTAAAGCATTATGTTTCACAAATAGTTATATCTCCAGTTCTTGTATAAAAATAAATGAATAAATAAAAAAAACAAACACTATGTCTTCATCTCCAATATTATCAACTCATTATTGGAATTTTATAGTACTTCTTTTGTTAGATTACCAAATTATGATAAAGACAGTAAGCTGATGTTTACTCATCCCTACTCTAACTGACTACAATAGCACATGGATGCTTAGCTGGTACCAATGTCTTTATCACCTTGCAATTTTCTTTTATTTTCATTGTTTCTATGTTATCTTTGACAAACAAGAATACTTTTAGGTTGTTGCCTAAATACTAGCACATATTCCTTATGAGGAGTGGGTTATACTGAGGTTTGAACTCAAGCCTCATGCTTAATAAACAGAAATTCAGCCATGGGCTTCATGCCTCCACCTTTCTTTAGTGATTTTTCAGATAGTGTCTCACAGTTTTACCCAAAGGTACCTTTCAAACATATTGCTTCTACCTTTGGCTTCCTCGTAGCTCTAGGGCCATAGAAGCAAATAACCATTTCCATCTTATTGATGCAGATGGAGTCTCTCTAAATCTTTTGTCCAAAATGGCCTCAAATAGTGATTCTCTCCATCTCTGCCTATGGAATAGCTGAGTTTGAAACAATCAATACATATTCTCTTTCAATAATTAACAATGTTCTGTTGCACACTGTTGTGAATGTGTGACATTCTTTCTTTCTGCCCAAGTTGCAGGAATACTATAGTATATGCCCACAGGGTCTCCAAATGAAGAAAAGGAGGAAATTTTGCCCACAGTAGTTCTGGCCTGGTTGGGTCTGTTTTTGTGATAGATCTCTAATTCTATTCTACAGTATTTGGCTAAGAATTGTGATGTAGATAGGATAGCATGTAAGACTGGAATCTGCTATACAACTATCCACTACATTGAACTGGAACTCTGTATTTTCTGTCTTTTCTCTTGTAATACCATTAAATTCTATAATTTCTCCTTCTCCAACACCAAGAAGGTATTCCTAGAATTGTCCTTCTTTATGGAAATCTGGAGTACAAGTACATCTTTTTTGGTATCATTCCTATTGAGGAAATAATAGTAATCTCTCATATTAAGAAATCATATCAATCTTTTACATTAAGCTCTTTTGTTTTCCCACAGCCTTTGTTACTCTGTCCTCATCCCTGAAGCATGTAAATGGATCTTCAATGTTCAAACATGAATTTTTCAAGAAACCAGTTCATATACTTTTATGATTCATATATAATTTAATTAATGCTATGTAATAGCTACCAGAAAAGTTAGTGGGTCTAAAATTTACTTATATTGTCAAGATTTTAGGCCAAGGCTCACCAAAGATAGCTAGTTTCTGTCCTATAAGGTGTTGACTGGGCTTAAAACGAACCTAATGCCTCATCTGAGATAGCTGGAATGGCTAAGATTATAAATTATCTCTCTACACACAGCTTGTCATCATCCAATAATTTAATATTCTGAGTCAGATAGTAATAGTATTATGAAATAAACAAAATAGAAGTTATGAAGTGGTTTGAGGCCTGTTTAGAATATGCCTCACAAAAAATTTTGTATAATTCAGTTGGTCAAAACAAGACACAAAGCATTCCAGACCCACAGATGTAGAACTAGATTCCATCTTTGATAGCAAATAATATATGAGCAATTAAGATTTACAACCAGGCACTGGTGGCAGGAGGCTGTGATATAAGAATCATAATTCAAAGCCAGCCCAAGCAGGAAAGTTCATGAAACTCTTATCTCCAATTAAATACAAAATAGGTGGAATTGGAGATGTGTCTCGAGTGGAGTGCTAGCATTGAGGGGAAAAAAAAAAAAACTAAAGGACAGTGTCCAGGTCATGAATTCAAGCTCCTTTTACCTGCACACACACACACACACACACACACACACACACACACTCACACACACACACACACACACACACACACACACACTCACACACACACACACACACACTTACCATGTTATCATGACTAGTAATGGAAAAATATACTATTACTTAATAGTTACTTGATAGCTTTAATTTTATGACTACAGTATTGAAAGTGTTAACACAAATAAGGTTTCTTTAGATAAACAAGAGAAGGCAAAATAGTCAGGGGATCCTAATTTCAATAATAAATACAAAAACTTTTTTTTTTGTCAGTCATGAGCTTGAATGCTGGGCCTGGGCACTGTCTCTCAGCTCTTCAGCTCAAGGCAAACACTCTACCACTTGAGCCACAGAGCCACTTCCAGTTTTCTGAGTGGTTTATTGAAGATAAGAGTCTCATGGATTTTCTTGACTGGTCTGGATTTGAACCATGATCTTCAGATCTCAGCCTCCTGAGTAGCTATGATTACAGGTGTGAGCCACTGGTGCCTGGCTTAATATAATAAATTTTAATATCTATTTTGCTCTTTAGAAAACCCATAGGCTTATTGAGAATGTACATTTGAGTAAAATTTCTTTGTAAGTTTAACACTTTTGTAGCAACTTGGAAGAATTGATAGTTTTATATTTTTTTAATATTTAAGAAACAGAGGATATGATTTCAAATTTATCACTGTTTATGAGATATACAAATGCATACATTAAAATACTCAGAAAACAGAAAAAAAGATTTAATCATCAGTTCAATCATTTTGCCAAAAATTTATCTCAAATCATGCCTTTCCCTAAGTATTTTAAATCTTAGAAATTCAGTTTTCTTAAAGAATTCCAGTATGTCAATAAATCATATTTGACAAAATGTGTAATATGACTATTGTTCTTCACAAGACATATAAATTGCTCAAAATGTAAAGGTAAAAAGTATTACCAATCCTTTCTTCCTTTTTAGAATATATTCTACTAAATTAAATGAAAACATTTGGTACTATTTCAGCATTTGGCAAGATAATATTGCTTTTTTTTTTCCAATAATGGAAATGGGACATTCTGATTATTTGTATTAGAATCTCTCTTCTTGGAGTTAGAAAAGAAACTTTGCTTGCAAAGTCAAATACTGAGTTTTTTTTTAAACCTCACTATTGACTTTCTCCTTTGTCTAATAGAAAGTAGTGACTTCTACATTAAAGGAAAAAATACCATAACAGCATAACCAAACAGACAAATTACTGTACTTGTTCTTTACTTATTGATTATCAGTGTCCATTCAAGATCCAATTAAAGTGCAAAATAAAAGGAGAGAAAAAGTTAAGCAAAGAAAATTAATCTTGAGATCTAAGCAGAGAGGTTTGATTCTAGTTTGTTGTGCTTAGACAGTTTTGAAAAATAAGTAAAATAATTACTTTTATCCAATTCAATAAACAAATTTATATTATAGAAAGATTCTATCTTTAACTCAATTTACTTTGGTAATTTCCTACAGAAATCATCAATGCCCAGAATAGCTATCCTCGCCATTGCTAGAAAATGACCATTGAGTTTTGTTTTTGCTAACTAATGTAGTCAGTAGAAGACAGAGAAACTCACTGGAAGGTGTTTGTTTGATTTTCTGGTCCTTGAGCTTGTACTGTGGATATTGGTGCTATTTCTGAGTTCCATTTGCTCAAGGCTAGCACTCTAGCCATTGAGCCACAATGCTACTTCCAGATATTTCTGGGATTAATTGAAAATAGAGTTTCGCAGATTTTGCTGCCTGGGCTGGTATTGAAAAAATGATCCTCAGATCTCAGCCTCCTAAGCAGCAAGTATTATAGAAAGTGCCTGGCTTCATTGAAATCTTTTTTTGTAAACATTTTACTTTTGTCAAGAAATATAACTTGGAAAACATTATTAGGTACTTTTCAAAGTTGTCCTAAATAATAACTGTAAATACAGTAGAATTAATATTTGTATACCAGGCACAATATTGGGAAACGTGTGTGTGTGTGATTATAGCACGTAATGTTTATAATTTTGTGATATATATTATTATTTTATTGCCCGATTGAAAGAAAGGTTTCATTAATTGGTAAGTCATAGGAGCAAAATTTAATTCAATACTCTTTCAATACTTAGGGGGTTTGTGACAAACAAATAAGATGAGTACAAAGGGGATTAAGATTCACATGGGGAAAGCAGACACTCTGAAAACATTACAGGATGGAATAGGAGAAACCCTAGGTCTCCTTGGCTCAGGCCGAAATTTTCTGAATAGAGACCCGGAATCAAAACAAATCAAAGAAAGATTGAACAAATGGGACTGCATGACGTTGCAGAGCTTCTGCATGGCAAAGGATATAGCTAGCAAGATCAATAGAAAGCCCACCGATAGAGAGAAGATCTTCACTAGCCACACAACGGACAAGGATCTCATATCTAAAATATACTTGGAACTCAAAAAATTAAATCCCCCAACAACAAATCCTCAAAGAAACAATTGCCCCATAAATAAATGGGCGAAAGACTTAAAGAGAAACTTCTCTAAAGAAGAAAGAAGGATGGCCAATAGACACATGAAGAAATGCTCAACATCCCTAACCAAAAAAGAAATGCAAATCAAAACAACATTGAGATACCACCTCACTGCAGTTAGAATGGCAAAAATCAAGAACTTTAACAACAACAGATGCTGGAGGGGATGTGGACAGAAAGGAACCTTACTGCATTGTTGGTGGGAATGTAAACTTGTTCAACCACTTTGGAAAGCAGTATGGAGGTTCCTCAAAAGACTTCACATAGAGCTCCCCTATGAACCAGCAATCCCACTTTTGGGCATTTACCCAAATGTTTACAAACAAGATCACACTAAAACTACCAGCACAACTATGTTTATTGCAGCATTATTTACCATAGCTAAGATATGGAACCAACCCAGATGACCCTCAGTAGATGAATGGATCAAGAAAATGTGGTATATATACACAATGGAATTCTATGCCTCCATCAGAAAGAATGACATTGTCCCATTTGTTAGGAAATGGAAAAACTTGGAAAAAATTATATTAAGTGAAGTAAGCCAGGCTCAAAGAAACATAGGTCCCATAGTTTCCCTTACTTGCAATATCTAGTATATGTATGAGTCAAGCGGAAAAGGTCAGATAATGTGATGTTAGGAAAATGAACCCCTAGATGTGTATTTTAATGTTTTTTTCTTACATCCATATTTTTCTAACGCATTTATAAGATTATTTCTTTGTTGCTTTGTATGTCCCTCCCCCACAGTAAAACCCCTGCTTTCATTATATTTGATGTCAGTATAACTTGTGGAGGAGATGGGGAAAAACAAGTCGTTTAAGGATATAGGTGGACCTATTGCAACAATGAGAAGTACAAGTTGTCATGTCGAAAATGAGCTTTACAACGTCGGTGGGGGCGAGGATTGGGTGGGTTGAGGGGGAAGGCTGGGAAGGGATGTGAATGGTAAACAAAGGAGGAGGCTGTAATGCTTGGTAAGAAATGTATGCATTATCCTGCCCATGTAATTGTAAGCCCTCTGTACAGTATGTTTACAAATAAAATAAAATTAAAAAAAAAAAAGATTCACATGGGGGGGAGTTCCAGGAAGATGGCGGAGGAGAAGCTGTGGGCAAAACAATCTCTCACATAGAAAGCAGTTTTAGAGTTCCAGTGAACAGTCCTAAGCCAGAGAATCACATCAAGTGTGCCATCACAGGTCAGAGAGTTAGGCCAGAGATGGAAAATCCAGGCAAGGAGACAGTTCTGAGCTCTTGCCAGCAGCTGCCACTGCCGCGGCGGCAGCAGTGGTGGCGGAGGATGCAGACACCATACCTTAATCACAGAAAATCCGGGATGAAGGAGCCAGATGCAGCAAGCAGATTCTACTCAACACCAGCAAGAATCGACAAGGAGCAGACATCTTCATCCTGCAGTTCGCAGACCAGCGATGACCCAGGAAACAAGACTCAGCATGAGTAGAAGCCTGACAACCTCACTCCTTCTCAGGGAGCAGAGGAGGGAAGGCCACACCTCCCCACCTAGTACTGGAGATCTCCATCTTGGATAACCACAAAGCTCAGCGGAGCTGCTAGCTCCAACTCAGGCCTTGGAATAAAACGAGTCATTTAGCAGGTCAGAACTTAATGGCGTGACCTGCCAGACTCAACTCCACCCAGGGAAAAGTCACCCAGCTCGGGCACCAGCCCTAGGAGTGGCTTTCTTCACTGGGTAATCAGAGCCAGAGGCTGCCCCTCCCTTCAGCAGCCTGGACAATCAATTGACATTCAGTAAACAGAAACCTTGAGAATGGCTCCAGGCTGGGCTCTGTGAGTCTCTCACAAACTAGCCCCCAGGAAAAAGTACTGTTTGCTGAAAGGCCTCAACTCTACCCAGAACCTAGCCTCATCACAGCATCTCCAAACTTGAGGAAAAAGCTATCTCCCTCTTTTGTGATACTCAAAGCAGATCTCCTTCTCACTGAACTAGCCTGGGAGGAGGATCACAAAATCCTGGGTAAAACAGAGCATTTTTCTGCCTGTTCGAACAAACTGACTTAAGAAATCAACCAAGCCACAGGACCACAAGCAGACCAGAGACTCCAACAAGAGGCTGGTTATGGACACAGGGAGATACAGGATTTTTCCCACCCCTCCCCCCAAAATCAAAGAACTTTTCTTCTTCTTCTTCTTCTTCTGTCTGGTGTGGGTCCCCATTCCTGGTTGCTTTCTTCAGCTTGTGTTCCCCCTCTTAGAATTCTTTGTAATGCTGGCTTATGGTTTATGAATACATTTAGTTTTTCTTTACTATTAAAAATTTTCATATCTCCATCGAATATGAATCCTAGCTTTGCTGGGTATATCAGTCTGGGCTGGCAGTTATTGGTTTTCCGGCTTGGATGGTACTTTCCCAGACCTTTCTTGCATTCAGTGTATCTGTGGAGAGATTTGCAGTGATTCTCATTGTTTTTTCCCACTGTAGTATAGCTCTTCTTCATTTTTACTGCATGCAAGATTGTTTCCTTATTATTCAGATCTATCATTTTTACTATAATATGCCTAGAAGTGTTTCTCCTGGGATCCTGCTTGTTAGGTGTTCTATATGTTTCTGTTATGTACATAAGATGTTCTCTTTTGAGATGGGGGAAATTTTAATTGATAATCTTGTTGAATAGGTGTTGCATTCCCTTGCTTTGATATTCCTCACCTTTGTCCACTCCAATTATACAAAGGTTAAATTTCTTGGCACTGTCTGCTTGCTCTTGGATTTCCCTTTGGCATAATTTAAGTGAGTTTTCCATATCTGTGACTTTTTGGTCCAGTTGGTGTATTCTGTCTTCTATATCTGATACTCTAATTTCCATTTCACTCACTCTGTTAACTGGTTTCCATTGTGGTTTACATGGAGGAAATGGACTCATTTATGGATTCAATGTTGGTTCTCAAAAAACTAATCTCACCTGTTAGAGAGGTGTCTACTGCCTCTATTTTTGTACTAATCTCACTTCTTAGTGTGGTGTGTACTGCCTCTATTTTTGCGTGCTCCTCTTATTTGAGATCCTACATCTCTTTCGATAGTTGGCCCCTGTGTTCTTTAAATTTCTTGTCTATTTCTCCCTTTAATTCTTGAGTCATTGACTCCAACATCTCTTGTATATAGCTTTTGTCTTCCATTCCTCCTTTGCTCCCACTGGGGTTCTCCCCTGCGTGGCTGCTGGCTTTTGGGGGTAGCTTGCTCTCCTGGGTGTTGATAAACCTTGTAATTTTTCTCTGTGATTTTCACTTGGGGATTCAGGGATTATTGGAAATTAATCTGAAATTTTGTTTTGGTCAATAGGTGTCTGTCTGCTTGGTTGCAGTTTCTGGGTTGGCAGAGGGCGTCTGTACCTGTTTTTGGTTTTGTTGGGAGCCTATCTCTAGCTGCTGGTGTGACCCACATAAGGCTCTTGGCTCTCTGCTGTGGATCACTAGCAGTTCCTGCTTTTAGAAAGACTGAGCAGCCTAGACTGCTCCTGTTTACTCCTACAAGTGTTCTTGGTGAGATCGGGTGTGCTAGATGTACTCTCCCAGTTGCTGGAGTCTGCTATGGGCTCCTGATTTTTTCAGTTTTGGGTCTGAACTCTGGGCTTGGGCGCTGACCCTCAGCTCTTCAGCTCAAGGCTTGTGCCCTACCATTTGAGCCACAGCACTGGTTCTGACCCTTTCTGCTTATGTGATGCTGAGGAATCAGATCCAGGGCCTTATGCACACAAGGCAAAGGACTCTACTGCTGAGCTACCTTACCAGCCTGAGTTCCTATTATCAGGTGCTGGTGGCCTGAGTTGTCCAATTCCTGGCCTGGGATATATGGATCGAGTTCTGATGGGGTTTGGGCTTCTGGTTCTCTTGCCCAGGACACCCAGGTCTTTTGCTGTCACGGGCGTGATTCCCAGGGGGAGCAGTTCCCCATTCCCCCCCTTCTGTTGAGGTGTATACTCAGGTTCTGCTTTATTTTTTTTTCTGCTTATGTGGTGCTGAGGAATCGAACCCAGGGCCTCAGGCATGCAAGGCAAGTGCTCTACCACTGAGCCACCTTCCCAGCCCCAGGTTCTGACTTTAATCAGGGGGAGTTGGTTGTGTTGCTCAGGCACCGGATCCCCAGGCCTGGTCCTGGTTCCCAGTCACCAGCCTGGGGCATGCCTGTGCTGCTGTGTATTCCAACTGGGTTATGCAGCCTGGAGTACACAGTTCATGCTTCTTCCACTGTTGGCTGATGTGATCCATTGGCATTGTTCCTGGCTTGGGTGTTTAAGCTCCCTTCCAGGGATGCTCTTGATCTAGCCTGGTCAGCTGGATGTGCTGCCCAAGCTAATGGAGCTCTCGAACAATTTCCAGTTTTAGTGGATCCTATAGTCCATGTGTTGTGGTAGGGGTCTGGATCAAGTTTTGGGGGTTCCCACCAGCGCTTGAGGAGGGAGGAGGGATATGATGTCCCCTGTGGGGTACTCACCCTGGAGCTAGTTGTTTCTGTGCGATGTATGATGCTGATTGCTGCCTCAATCAGCGTTCAGTTGAGATGCTTGTGGGCTGGGCCAGACGTTGGTGGCTCTGTGTGTTTCTCCTGTGTCTCTACCTTTGTTGATGCTGTTCAGGTCAGCGCCACAGGACCAGCTGCTCCCGGACATGGGCTATGTGTTTGCCTCTGGCTGAAGGGGGGGGTGTGTCTCTGTGCAGATTCTGAGCTCTGGGGTTTGTCTGTTTGTGTTCTCTGGATCAGCACCAGTATCTTGCAGGTCTTCTGCTTTGGCATTCTACGGGCGACCTGTGTCGTCCTGGGGCTCCAGCTGTGGGGCCAAGTGGCTTTGGCATTATGGAGCACCTCTGCTCAGATAGTGAGGGATGAGAGAGGGATCTTTGTGCAGGCTCCCGGCTTAGAGGTTTCTGTTCGTTGATATCCTCAGGTCCAATACTGGTACCTCAGGCATCTTCTCTGTGGGTGATCTGCAGATGACCCCCTGTGTTTCTGGGGACTCCTGCAGCCCCCAGGCAAGGCTGGCTGTGGCTTTGCATGTTGTCGCGCAGCCAGTAAAGGTTGGGGAATGGGTCTTCATGCTTCTCTGTTCTGAAATTCTTCTTTTTCTTTTTTTTTCTGCCTCTGTTTTTCTCTGTGTGTTTGTCTTTCTGTTGTTGTTGGTCTCGGGAAAAGTAAGCGTTGGAACTCAAACTCTCTTTTTGGTTGTAGAGAGCTGTGGCATTTCCCTACTGTCCCGTCACCATCTTGTTCCCCCCTCCTAAATTCTATTTTTTATAACTCATGCATGAACTATACAAATATATGCCAAATTGATTCTTCTGTTTTCAATTGCCATGAAAATATTCAAGGTAATCCTTTAAAATCCAGAACAAAAACAGAGTATTCATTTATATGTTTTGACTTGTAAAACTTAGAAAGAAATTAAAATTTACCAATATTTAGAATTTATAAAAATTTGCCGATATTTAGAATGTATAACATTGGGAAATCTTCCAATTCATATACTATGCTTGATAATGATGGCAGGCTAATAACAGTGGAAAATATCTCTGAAATACATTGTAGGAATGGCTCAATATCTACTTGCATATGACCATATAAAATGATACTTACCAAAATGAACTGCAAGAAATGGAAACAGGAGGTATTTTTAGTGTAATATTTGCAATATTTTTTGTTCTTTCTCCCTCCCCTCTGGTCCTGTTACTGATTTTGATTTCTGTACCCTTTGTCTTGTATATAAGTTTATATGATTTGAGGAAGGGAAGGATAAGCACAGAGAGAGTGGGACAAAGTGTCGGACAAAGGATGAACCAGTTAAACAGTGATACTTATCAGATGTGATCTTGAAAATGAATTTTACAACTTGGAAGGAAGAGTAGCTGCAGGGATAACGTGGGACAATGAGGAAGGGGGTGAAACTACCCAAAAATAAATGTACTCATTACCTGATTTCTGTAACTGTAATCCCTCTGTACATCACCTTTACAATAACATTTAAGCTAAAAAAGAAATACATTGTAAAATATTTATGATTTGATAGGATTTATTTCATTTAATATTATTTATTTCATTTTAATCATTCTCTATAATGATCATTTTTCATATTGCAATGTATTTAATAATCTGTATAAGTAATTAAGGAATATATTTACTGGATAATTAAATAAAAGGTATATATAAAAAGTAAATGATCAAGACTATTTATTTATAATATTTTATTTCCCCAAATAAGGGACTACTCTTTCAGTGCATCTCTCATATCATAAATTGATTATCACTCATGAATAATACTTAAAACTTCACATTAAAAGTCTCTAAAAAGTCTCATTATTTAATAAGTATGAACACTTTAGCAAAATTCCGCATCCATGTCACTATTAGGCTTAAGAATTTCAGATAATTAATTGCTATGTGTGGAATGTATAATAGGTATGTACACAATGAGTAAAAACTGAAGAACACAAACACAAAAGTCATCAATACTATACTACTGGAGGTTGATATTTAATGCAAAATACAACAGTAATTTCTAATTATGAAATGCAATATAACTACTCAAATTTTTAAAGTCATGAGAAACAAGAATAGACAACAAATGATATTTATTAATTATTTGATGTGAATAAAATTACACAAATAATAACTCAGAAAAACAATGATATGACATTTTTTAATGTTAAAGTATAAAGACTAAAATTAAAAGGTCTCATCTGTGTATTGATAGTCAAGAACACAGAGACGTACACTTAAAGATAAGACAATAAATTTCTAGAAATTATAAAAACAAATAAGCCCATTAAATACCACATACTCAATGATTCAAGAAAAACTGTATTTTAAAAAGAATAATGATTATAATTACAATAATTTATAAACAAAATATAAGTTAAAATATGATATAATAGTAATTTCAAACTATAAAAAAATTAACCCTATATTATTGTCATACATTGCATTTCATTTACTGTCCCAATTGAATATTTCCCTTTCTGAAATTTTATTATAGTATAATCCTCTTTCATATTTCCTTTCAGTTGGCCAAGCAGACTTTATCATACCGGAGACCTAGAAAGTCCTTCATCATTGTAGCCTCTTGATGCCAGAATTAAAATCTCTTCTGTCAGAAAGACTAGGCAAGGTTAATGGAGGATGAAAATATGTGAAACAGAAATAAATCATCTCAAGTGAAGTCCTTGTAGATCAGTTATGAAAGTCAAAATATTTCCTTCCTCAAAGACTTTCACATCCTATTATTGTAATGATTATTTTCTATAGCAAAGTAACTTTAAATAAAAAAGTGTTTAAGTTATGAGTCTCCTTACATGATAAAGACAGAGAATTGACAATAGGAGAAAACTTGAGGAGAGGCAGCCTATAATTATTGGCTTTGAAGTTGCAAGAAGAGTAAGAATCAATTTGAAGTAGCCTTTACAATGAGAAAGGCAAGGATGTTCTTTCCTACAGTTTCCAGAAAGAATATTCAAGAAGTAATATGAGCTCAGGAAGACCAATTTTGACCTATGAGCTTCCGAACATATCTCTTTTTCTAATTATCAGTAAACTTTTGTTTATCAGTAAACATGATCTAATGACCATATCTAGTTTTCAATTTCAAAATACTGAGAAGAGAGGGTATGGATTGTGCTTACATGAATAAATGATCAATTTTAGTATGATGAACTTGCCAATTACAGTTATTGAATCATTATCTAATATACATATCTATTATAACCTCACATTATACCTTATAAATATATACAAATACTATGTATCAACAAAAATATGGTGGTTCAAAACGTGTTTACTGATATTTGAAATGCACATTTAATAAGGTATTGATCAATGTATATTATCACAAAATTTAAAAAAAAATAAAGTCAGATAACTAAAATATTACTTAGTAAAAATTTTAATATGCTGAAAATAATAGTAGTTTTAGATTTTTACACTATTTTTTATTTTATATACTGAGTTTCCATAATTATAAATCAGGCTCACTAAAATAATTATATATGACAGTCCCAATAATAATGGTAAATAATGCACATTTGGTAACACCAAGCATTTACAGTACAAATAAGCTTTTTCTGAGGTGATGCTAAATTGAGTGGAAATACTTTTTTTTAGTAGAAATACTTTTTACAAACACTTCTATTAAGTTTTTTTTTTCTTATACAACTTATCCTCACCTGTGCCTGATATTTTATTTGACTAGTACATGCATTTTTCTTCTTTACTAGTATCCCCCAAACTAGTATCTACAATGACTGACATCATGAGGTACACAATGTTATCTCAAGCTGGGTACCAGCTGCTTTTGCCTATAATCCTAGGTATTCAAGAAGCTGAGACAGGAAAGATCACTCCAAGGCAGCCTAGAAAAAAAGTTTTGCAATTCCACATTCAACTATTCAGCAGAAATACATGCTATAGTCCTGAAAGCATTGCTAAAGTGGTCTAGCACTATCCATGAGAAAGCAAGCATGAGGACTTGGGATAAGTATTAGCACATAATAAATACTAAAAGTATATCCAACAAGAGATTTGAGGATAACAAAAAAAGTGTAAAGCTATGATTCCCTGAAATTACATCAGGGAATTATAATAATTCTATAACACTGAAATTTAGTGTGTGAATATTCAGAAACAAAGAGGTTTGCACTTTTAGGATTAATGACACAGGAAAACACTGGCAATTATTCCTTATGAAAAATAAAATGGGAAGTGGAGACGTGAGTCAAGTGGTAGCCTTCAATGAAAAAGATAAGGGACAGTATCCAGACCCAGAGTGTGAGCCCCAGTATTGACACACAAAAAAAGAACAGATGAAAAAAAGAAAGAAAAGTAAAAGGGATAAAAGGTTTTAGTAATGAAACCTGTACATAGCTGGAAGTGATAAATTGTACAGGTCTCTAGACATTCACACAGTGAGACCAAAGGAGGATGTTCTTAGGAAAGGATTACATAGGCTCAATAACTATGTGCATATGATCACATAACATGATATTCTAAGAAATGGAAATGAGAAATTGGTTTCCCTTTGTTGCTATTTTGTTTTCTGTACCTTTTGTCTTGAATGTAAATTTATCTGTTTTAAGGATGGTAGGGAAAGGGGGAACACAGAAATGGTGTGACAAAAGGTGAACAATTGCAGCAGTGGTACTCACTAGATGCTATGTTAAAAATGAACTATACAATGTTGGAGGCACAGAATGAAAAAACTAGGAGAAAGTGAGGGAAGGGCTGATAATTCATAATACATAAGTTAGGTGACTTATGTAACTGTAATTCCTCTGTACATAAACTTTACAATTATAATAAAAAATAAATAAATTACTAATTTAATAAAATACATACCTAGAATGGACAGGTCTAGAGTCTGATAAGAGCAACACAACAAGGATAAATTACTAGTAGAGAACTTATTTAAAAGATACTATGAAATATTTTATGGTAAGTTAAAAATGCAAAAAAATCAAATAAATTCATATTAAAAGTCATACATAAAATTAATTTTTGAAACTTTAAAATAATACACTACTTAATATTACTTAAAATGATAGTACTTAAAATAATAGTACTTAAAATGAATACTAAAGGAACAAGGTGAGTATATAAATCTCTTTTATGTAGTCTTCAATGGCTGTAAAATTTTTATCTGAATCCTAATATTATATTGGCATAAGTGAATAAATCTATCCTAAAACTCATAAGAAATACCATGGGAGCCTCCACAATGAAATGTCTTTTTGGAAAAACTTGAACTCACGGTCTTATTTTGCTAGGTAGTTACTCTACCACTTGAACCACACACACCCAGCTGATTGTGGCTATAGTTATTTTATAGGTAGGGTCTCCCATTTTTGCATGAAGAAGATCTCAGGCCACAATCTCTATATATCCCTCTTCCCACAAAGCTGGAATGATAGGTAGTAACCTAGGTAGTGCCTAGATTAATGATTGAGACAGGCCCTCACTATGTCTTTGGCCAGGCTGACCTCAAGGCACAACTTTCTGGAGTCTACCTACTGAGTAGTAGGGATTATAGTTGTGAGTCACTATGCCTGGTTCAAATGTTTCCTGAAAAAGAATAAAATTGAATATCTTACCCTTAGAACATGTAACAAAGCTACCATAATCAAAAAAGTATGTATTGGCATAAAGACAAGAAATGCCAGGGTAGATTGTGGAGGATAGAAATAATCCCATATAAATTCAAATAATTTTTAGTAAAGATACGCTGCCGATTCAATGGGGGGGGAGACTTTTCATAAAGAAGTGCTGGAAAAATTAGATTTACATGTAAAAGTAAGAAGTCTATTTAAAGTGAGTTAATGCCAAAAGATAAGCCTGTAAATATCTTAGAAGAAAAATTGTTTGAGTTTGTTCAAACTGTGATTTAAAAAAAATCCACAGACTGAATACGTTAAACAGAAATGTAACTTCTGATTATGGAGTTTAGAAGATCATTATTTGGCATTAGGTTAGAATTCTACCAAGGCTTCATTTCTTTCCCCTTTACAGTACATTTATCAATCAACCATAATGGATAAGGTGCAAAAAACAAAGCACTTCATTTAAGTTTCAAGATTTGCAATTTGCTGATCAGAGATTCTAATTTCTGTGAATCATTGTTTTGAAAAAGAAAAACTGGTTGGGAAATTATGTATTGTTCTGTGCCAGACAGAAAGAGAGGTTACACAACTAATAGAGCTAGTATAGATAAACAGAATGGAAATTCCCATATAATATGAGTGCCATAAATACTTTAGGTAACATCAGACTTTGAAAGTTTGTCACGGTTGAAGTCAGAGTGCAGATGTACATAATGGGCAACATGTGAATTAATATGTAAACCCTATTTCCTAGTGGCATCCTCATTTTCAATGGACCTTTCATTGTTGCCTTCATGTAATTTTCTGTTTAGTTTAATCATGATCTCTTCAATGGGATGCTTTGATCATCAATCTTCAGACTGTGTGTTGATTTTTATGGTCCCTTCTCTCTGAGTTGGGCAGACCCATTTTCAGGGATTCATGTTTCCACAAAGGATGGAAAGAAGTGATTAAATGAACAAAAACTTTATACCATGTTTAAGAAACCAAGTGGTCTGGAAGCAGTGACTTAGGAATAATTCAAATCATTCATGAAAGGGACACAGTAAGCAAGATTGACTCCAGCTATCATACAGTTACTATTGTTTTCTTTACAGAAAAGGTGATTAAAAAGTGAGTTCTACATTTTTTAGGATCTTAGGCAAGTAAAGGCAACAAAAAATAATAGCAAATACCAATAATGGTATCAGTAGCAAAGATTTTAATTATTTTGATTCTGATCCATTATGTTTTAATAGGTTTCCAAAATTGGTCAAGAATAAGATTAAGAAAAATGATGCTCCTCCATTTGTATGATTAAGTAAAAGATATTCTATGACTGATCAAGTACATAGTCATAAGTTATGTGGACACTAACACCAGAATATCCCTGATGAGTGATGATAATACTAAACATCACACAGAATTGTACACCATGCAGAATTATAAGGCCATTTTGACTTTTTGTTTTTAAAGATATTTCAGTATTTAACATATTTCTTTCTATATTATATATGATGTGGGCCAATTCCCAATACTTGTGAGTGTTAACTGCATCTGATACTATCTGGCTTTTTTTTGTATTCCAGTCTTGCTATTTGCCAGGCATGTGTGCACCATAGATCTACGAGCCAATATGTTTCAGTGTAATAGCACGAAGTTTATCTAATAATGCCAAGTCTGGTGCTTTTCAAACAAGTTAAAAAGTACTTGTGTTAAGTTGGCAGAACCATACTCACTGAGCTGAAGATTGTATGATCATGCTTATTAATTGTTTATTAATATTTATTCACTGTTTTATAGTTTGGAAATCTAGTTAAAGGGTCTTTGTTCTTGAAAATAACAATTCCTTTGAGCATGAGGGGTTTAGATAGTCCTCTGTCTCATCCCATAAGTCAGCTGGTGATTATGTAAAAGTATGGGCGCTTATTTCACCTAAAGGAGATCTGAGTTTGAGTAACATCAAGGACAGGGTCTTAGTGCTAGCTAAATAAACGGTTTCTTCTAATTCAGTCAATTGAGCTTGCTTATTTTTTGAGGGGGTTGTATTTTTTAATAATTCCATTAATTTAAAGGCTGTATATGACAAACCTACAGCCAGCATTATAATCAACGGTGAAAAACTAAAGCCATTTCCTCTTAACTCATGAACAATACAAGGATGCCCACTCTCTCTACTTCTCTTCAATCTAGTATTAGAATGCCTAGCTACAGCAATAAGACAAGATGCAGACATAAAGGGGATCCAAA
>NW_012267296.1:892005-1031630 GCF_000151885.1 Dipodomys ordii
AAGGGATGTGAAGGGTAAACCAAAGGAGGAGGCTGCAATGCTTGGTAAGAAATGTATGCATTATCCTGCCCATGTATTGTAACCCCTCTGTACAGTATGTTCACAAATAAAAAATAAATAAAAAAATATATAATTCCATTAATGTGTATTACAATGACCCTGAGAAAGTGGACATGATGGAACACAGGGGATATTTTTGAGCAAACTTAACTACATTTCCAGTAAAATGAGATTAGAGGTTACTACTCAAGAATGGATAATCATTTTAGTATTTTACTGCCATGAGTGTTGTACTGCGTTAGTGGTAGAATTCTTCCCAAAGAAGAAAACATGCAAATACCATTAATACACATCAAAAACCAATTTATCTAAATAAAATTGAAAGATGGCTAATGATTTTTTTGGCAGTAGTGAGGTTTGAACTTAGGGCCTCATGTTTGTTAAGAAGGAACTCTCACTTGATCCATGACCCTAGCACAAATTTGACTTTTTATTTGATTAATTTTGATACAACTCTCAGTAAATAAGCATGATAAATTTAGTCTTTCAAGAGTCCTCCGGAAATTGTAAAGTTAGTTTACAGTTAATGCAAAATTTATTTTAGAATTTGGTTTAGGAAAGTTTGTCCAACTTGAAAGGTATAAAACACTAAATCGGATAATTAAATAAAATGATATTGAAAATAAATTTTGAAGACACAAGTCATGAGAAATTACTAAATCTTTGTTTTAGAAACAAGCACAGAAAAATAATGAAAAACATTCACAATTTCCTATTAAGAGAAGATGGATATTCCCATAAAACTCTACTATTTGAGCATAGGAATCAGAGTTCTTTAAAGTTGACTATTATTGTAATGGATGGTATACATAGCTGAAGTCTCGGCACTCCAAAGTGAAGGGTGATGCAGAATCATTCTAAGTTTGTACTACATAACAAGGTCAAGCCAATCTACATAATAAAATTTTGTCTCAAAATGTATTTAAATCCAGGCTACAGTGGCTCATGTCTGTAACCCTAGGTACTCAAGAGACGGAGGTCTGAGGATTGAGGTTGCAAGCCAGCCCAGGCAGGAAAATCAGTGAGACCCTTATCTTCAATTAACCCTCAAAATGTTTGAAGTGGAACCGTGGCTCAAGTGATAGAACACTAGCCTTGAGAAAAAACAAAGGGACAGTTCTCAGGCCATGAGTTCAAGTCTCATGACTGGTACAAAAAATGTCAAAGCCAGCTGAACTCGGGTGGCTCATGCCTGTAATCCTAGCTACTCAGCAGGCTGAGATCTGAGGATCACAGTTCAAAGCCAGCCCAGGCAGGAAAGTCCGTGAAACTCTTATCTCCAATAAACCACTCAAAAAACTGGAAGTGGTGCTGTAGCTCAAGTGGTAGAGCGCTCTCCTTGAGCTGAAGATTGCAAGGACAGCACCCAAGCCGAGTTCAAGCCCCACGACCGACCAAAAAACAAAAGTCAATGACCAAATTTTAGAAAAAGTACTAATAAGTTTATTTTTTTCATACTTTAATCTTAACGCTTTTCAAAAATGAATCAGCATCTTTTATATTACTACCATTTTATGATTTCAGAATTATGTGCTTTGATATATTTAAATGCATAAATAATACATTTTATATCAGAACCAAGTATATTATCTTTATATTGTACAAATTTAAAAGTTATGCTCGTAATTTATGATTTGCCTTGTTTACAAAGGATCTAGATATTTAATATCTAGCATTTAACTCTGTAAAATGCTAAGGATAAAAGAAAATTTTATTAAAATAAAATGATATGGCGTGATTATTAGGAAAGATGTATTAATAAATCCAAATTATTTCTGTTTGATTTATTTTTTATTCAGACTCACATAATTATGGCCATAAAATGGAGATAAAAGACTACTGAATTATGTTTAATTCTGTAGATATATGTTTTCTTTACAATAGCATAATTGTTTATCAAAGATTGTTAACATAATACATAGCATCTGGGTCAAACAGTGAATCTGGAGTCAAAGCTCTGATAAATGCCAAGCACCCATGAGAACCCACTCCTTTTGAAGCACATGTCCATCCTGGAGGTCTTAATCTAACCTTCCAAGCCCCACTGCAGACTGGACCAAAGCTCCTTTCAGCTAGCCAGGGGCCAAGCATGCCTAAAAGTGCTGGCTGGCCCTGGGACCCAGTGTTGGCTAATCTACCAGTTTAAGTTAGCAGTCCCAAGCATGGGCTGCCATTTGTCATGTGCCAACAGGCCTGATTTTTGTGGATATTCTCATAAAATTCTTCCATTTGAGCATAGAAATCAGAGTACTATAAAAAATGATAATCGTGCTAACTGATGGTATACACAGTTGAAGTCCCAGCATTCAAAGTGAAAGTCCAATTTTGGACTACCTAACAAGTTTCCAGCCATAGCCCTCAAAACCCCTGAGCCCAGATACATAAATCACAATGAAACTTTACAAGATTCATGAACAATCAAGACAAAAAAATCCAAAAGCCAACAACAATCCATAGGACTCCAGTAAGAGTGAAGAAAAGATGGAGAACAAAAGAACCATTGAAGAAATTATGACAGAAGTGGCCAATGAAATAAAAAGGAAAATGCAAAAAATTTTCAAGAGCACAAAAAAAATGATTAAGAAAATCCAGTATTCCCAAAAAGATATAGAGATAAAAATAGAAGCACTATCCACCTTATTAAAAGACAAAATTAACACTATGGGAACTTATCTCAGAAGCATACAAGGTTCAATTTCCACAGTACAAACCACACGTAATAGAATTAAGTGAAAAGGAAAATAGAATTTCAGGAGTCGAGGATAAAACTGAGAAGCAAGAACAAATAGTCAAAAGTATGGAAAAAAATACTCAGAACCTACCAAAGGGAAGTCCAAGAATAGGCAGGCTAAGCTAAGAAATCACATTTATGCAAATGAAATCTATAAGGGAGAATTCAATACTAAAGATATCAAAAACCTATTCATTGGAAATAATAATACAACTTCCCTAATCTTAAGAGAAAAATCTTACCCGGCTAACAGAAGCCTGTAGAACCCCTAGAAGATAGAATCCAAGAAGAAATACTTCTAGACACATCATAGTAAAAACATGATATGAAAAGCAAAGAACTGATTTTAAATGCTGCAAAATCAAAGAAAAACTATAGTACAATGTAAAGAAAATCAGAATCACTGCAGACCTCTATGCAAAATCTCAACATAAGGAGAATGTGGAAGGGTATAATCCCTGAAGGTCAAAAACTGCCAACCGAAACTAATATACCTAGTGATGTTTCATTTACATTTGATGGTGAAACTAAAACCTTCCATGCAAACAAAAATTAAAGGAATTCATGAACACTAAACTAGCTCTATAAAGAATACTAAAGAGAGGAATACAATATGAAGAACACAATGAAAATAAGGCAACATATCAGAACAAGAACAAATCAAATCTAAAACTATTAGATGGAGAGAGATAGCAAAGAGTAGGGCAGAAATCAATGAAATAGTAAGAAAACTGTACATAAAGTCAATGAAACAAAAAGCTGTTTCTTTGAAAAATTTAACAAAACTGACAGAACACTTGTGAGATTAAAGAAGAAAAGGAGAGGAAATTCAAATCAATAAGATGAGATGCCATAGGAAACACTACAACAAACATCCAAAAATGCAAATGATTATAAATGGCTACTTTCAAGATCTATACTCACTAAAGAAGAAAAACCTAGAAGAAATGGACATATTTTAGAAATATACAAACTACCTAAATTGAACCAAGAAGATAAAAAGGAGCTAAACAAGCTATTAACATTCAACGAGATAGAGGAAGTACTCAGAATTCTTCCAACATGGAAAAGCCAAGGCCCAGATGGATTCATCACTGAATTATATAGACTTTTAAAGGTTAAATAATACCAATACTTTTCAAGCTTTTCCATGAAATAGAAACAGAGGGAGAGATTCTAAATTCATTTTGTGAATCCGATATCACACTCATCTCAAACCAGGTAAGGATCCAACAAAAGAAGAGGACTATAGGTGAATTTCTCTGATGAACAAAGATGCACGCTCTTCAATGAAGTATTTGCTAACAGAATCCAGAAACATTTTTTTTAATCATACATTATGACCAAGTAGGCTTTGTCGCACAGATGCAAGACTGGCTTAACATACGTAAATCAATAAATGTAATTCATCATATCAACAGAGCCAAGGATTAAAAACACATGATCATCTCAACAGATGCAGAAAAAAGCCTTCATCAAAATACAACAGGCATTTGTATTAAAAGTAACTAAGAATAGAAGGAACATTGCTTAAAACATATATAAAGGCCATAAATGACAGACCAACAGTCAACATCACACTAAATGGGGAAAAACTAAAACCATTTCCCCTAAAATCAGGAACATGTCATGGATGCCCACTCTTTCCACGCCTCTTCAATATAGTTCTGGAAGTCTTAGGCTGAGCAATAAGGTAAGAAAAGGACATTAAAGGGACTCACATTTGAAAATAAGAAGTTAAACTATTTTTATGTGCAGATCACATGATTTCATATAAAACAGACCCCCAAAAATTCAACCTCCAAACTTCTAAAGCTAATCAACCACTTAGGCAAAGTAGCAGGATATAAAATTACCCCACAGACATCAATAGTCTTTCTTATGCCATCAATGTACAAGCAGAAAGGGATATCATGAAATCAACGCCATTTGCAATTGCCTCAAAAAAATGTCCAGCAATTAACCTAACCAAAAATGTAAAAGATTTTTATAGCAAAAATTATAAAAATCTAAAGAAAGAAATCAAAGAGGACACCAGGAAATGAAAAAACATTCCATGTTGATGGAATTGTAAATATTCTGAAAATGGCCATAATGACAAATAAGATATACAAATTCAATGCAATCATCAAAATAGCCATGATGTACTTCCGTATTTATTTTGCCAGTCTTGGGGCTTGAACTCAGGGTCTGGGCACTGTCCCGATCTTCTTTTGCTCAAGGCTAACACTCTGCCACTTGAGCCACAGCACCACTTATGGCTTTTTCTTCGTATGTCGTACTGAAGAATCAAACCCAGGGTTTCATGCATGTTAGGCAAGCACTCTATAACTAAGCCACACTCCCAACCTCCAGTGATGTTTTTTTTACTGAGACAGAGAAGGCAATCTAAAAATTCACATGGAAAAACAAAAGACCTAGAATAGCCTAAACAATTCTAGGCCAAAAAAAAAATGTAGACAGTATCACAATACTGGATTTCAAACTCTACTACAGAGCCTTAATAATCAAAACAGCTTGAAATTGGTACAAATATAGAATCAAAGATCAATAGAACAGATTAGAAGACTCAAAAACAAAACCACATTATTACAGTAATCTGATATTCAAAAAAGGGCAAAAGACATACAATGAAAAAAAAACACAACCTCTTAAACAATTAGTATTGGGAAAAGTGGGAAGCCATATTCAGAAAACGAAAAGTGGATCCCTGCTTGACACCAAGCCCTAACATCAATTCAAATTGGATCAAAGACCTCAATGTCAGTCCCAGAACTCTGAAACTACTGCAAGAGAGAGTAGGAGAGACATTAGAACTTACAGATACAGATAGGAACTTCCTGAATACAGTACCAGGCACATAACAGATAGGAGAGAAACTTAACAAGTGGGACTACATTAAAGTAAAAATATTTCTGCACAGCAAAGGACACAGTTACTAAACTAGAAAGAAAGCCAACCAGCTGGGGAAAGGTTTTCACAATATATCAGACATAGGTCTAATATTCAATATACAAGGAGCTCAAGAAACTAACCCCTCTCAAACTTAATGTACCATCACTAAATGGGCAAAGAGCTAAGAAGAGACTTTTCAGAAGAAGAGCTAAGAATGGTGAAGAAACACATGAGGAAATGCTCATCATCCCAGGCCATAAAGGAAATGCAAATTAAAACAACCCTGAGATATCATCTTATCCCCATTAGATTGGCCAACACTTTGAATTCTAATAATAACAAATGCTGGCAGGGTAAAAGGAACTCTACTGCACTGCTGGTGTGAATATAAACTAGTTCAACCATTCTAGAAAGCAGCCTGGAGATTCCTCAAAAAACTAAACAAAAACCTTCCCTGTGACCTAACCATACCATTTCCTGGCATCTACCCTGAGCATCATGAGCCAGGATATGATAAGGACATCTCCACATTCATGGTTATTGTTGCACTATTCACAATAGCAAAAATATAGAAACAGCCCAAATGCTTCACAATAGATATGTGGATCCAAAAAATGTGATATCTAGATATAATAGAATTTAACACAGGCATTAGAAAGTATAAAACAATATTATTTGTAGGAAAATGGATGGAAATAGAAGAAATCATGTCAAGTGAGGTAAGCCAAGATCAGAGACAAACAATGCATTTTCCCTGATATGTAGAAGTTAGATCTAAAAACAGTGGGATATGATAAATTATACAGAATTCTAGATACTCACAATGAGATCAAAAGACAATAGTCTTAGGAGGGAATCACAAAGGTGTAATACCCATGCACCTCTTCATATGTATATAAAATAATATACATAGTGAAATGTACTCCAAAGTTATCGAAACAAAGGATATTTTTCTTAATTTGTTTTTCCTTTTACTGATGGCTCTGTATCTTTACCTTATACACGGTATATTCACATGAACATCTGTTGGAGGGTCAGGAGAGGGCAGAGAATCCGAGTAAAAAGGTTAAAAAGTGAGCAGTAGAGCACACTGGACATTGATGAAACTGAATTATGCAACTCGTGGGTAGAGATGGGAGGGAGGGAATGGAGAAGTATGAGGGAATAAATGACACTCTGTGAAAGGAAATGTACTTATTACCTGACATATGTAAATGTAACTCCCCAATATATCATCTCTGAAACAGTAAAGTAAATTAGAAAAAAAATCTGGTTTAATTTTATTTTTAAAAATAATTTTTATTGGTGCTGAGAAGGTGGCTCAATGGTAGAGTACTTACCTTGCATGAATGAGGCCCTGGGTTCGATTCTCAGCACCACGTAAGCAGACAAAGCTTGAAGTGGCACTGTGGCTCAAGTTGTAGAGTGCTAGCCTTGAGCTGAAGAGCTGAGAGACAGTGCCCAGGCCCAAAGTTCAAGACCCATGACCAGCAAAAATATATATTTATATATTATAAACAATTAACATTACAATAGTTTTAATAAATCCTTGGTTAAAATTATTTATAAGATATTCACAATATCTGTCAATGTATAGATATTCATAAGTATATGGACAGAAGCAGAATTACTATTTTTGTTTTGAAATTCATAAACATTTATATGATCTTATAATTCAAAATTAAAGTGTTGAAATATGAACATATTTCCCCTTTTGGAGAAAACCTGATATTTGGCTAATTACAAACTTGTGATATCATTAGCTATGGCCTACTTGAACTGGAACGGCTTGGAACATTAGTAGCAATCTAGAGTGTACTACTGCTATAGATTGTCTGACTTAAGTAATAAATTAATTTCTCAACTTGATTTTCTATTAAAAATTCTCAGCCTAAAATTTCAGATTCATAATCCACCTATTTATGAATGGGGACTTGGCCAAGGAATGGATCATACTGACAAATATGTAAACTTCCACTAGGGTACAAATTATCTCATAACTTCCTAAACAGACTTCTATTTTTCAAACATATTAACAGGTACATTATCCAACAGATGACATAAATCCATTTGTGATTATTATTCCTGGTTTAATAAAATCTTTAAAAAATTCTGACACTATATAAGTGACAGATAAAATTAATAGGTTATTCAGCTGGAGTATCTTAACCAAACTTGAGGATAATTCAAGGACTTTAGTTAAATGTCTTTATCATGAACTAAAATGCTTCATATATTAGCTATGTACGCTGAACAATTTTCCCAAATGCTTGCTCAAAAATCTACAGAAAGGAGCTACTAAATGCCCATACTCCCAAATCTAGATTGCTTAACAGTTGAACCTTCAGTGGAAGACATTATAAAATCCAAATTCCTCAAGCTCCTTTCTATCCCAAAGGCATTTGTTATTATTAGAAAAAAAGTGGGCCTTTTTTGATGGGCTTTAAATTGTATGGCATAGCTTTAAAGAGTAGTCTGGCTATGTGTTTTTTAATGTTAACTCTCAATAGAATAGCTTTGAGAAATTACAGGAGATTTTCCCAGTACTCACAACAAACTTACTAGGAGAAATAGGTTTCATAATGAGGAATGAAGGTAGTTAAACTATGAATGATAGAGAAGCCTCCTTATCTGTCCTTCACCCTGCTAGCCTCATAAATTCTTTTTCTTAGAGTCAAGAAACTATTTCAGTGGAATTAATGGATGCTGTCAAATTAGTTGGGGTGTCAGAGCTAAGTTTTAAGGGAACTCAAATTTACTGCTATCTAGGTAGAATAAGCATAGAAAAGTTAAATGACTAAAAGGAGTATAAGACATCAGTTTGTAGAAATATCTTTTGAAAACTGCAAATTTATCTCATTCAGAAAAGTTATAGTGGCTTAGTTATTACACATTGTGACTCACAAACTTCAATCAAGAAATGCTTTTCCTAAAATTGTTTTAGTTTTGCAACTTATCTTAAATTGAGCATGCAAATAAACCAATTTTGAAATATCAAAAGATGTCACAAATGGGCCAACATAGTTTGAAAATATTGGGAGCATGTTTACCGGAAGGCTCACTGATTTAAACAAAAACAAATCCAGAGTCCTACATAGAAGTATCCTACCAGTAGTAATGCCTAAAAAATGAATACCTTTAACTACTCATCTTTAGAAGAGAACTTATTTTCCCTGAAATTCACCTAGGTAAGGATTGAACCTCCTTAGACGAATGATTTCTTACCTGAAAATCCAAACGTAAAGAATGCCCAAATAGCCAGGCCCAAAGAAACATAGGTCTCATGGTTTCCCTTATTTGCAATAACTAGTATAAGTCTAGGACAATCAGAAAAGGTCAAAAGCTATGTACATATGACCATATAAGATGATGGTAAGTGAAATGAACCTCAAGAAAGGGACACAACTTGTTTTTTATTTCTTTCTTGCTATTGTTTTCAACATATTTAAAATGTACTATGTGAATTTTTTTGTTTCTCTTGTATGTTTTCACTGTGTTTGATGTTGGTGCCCTGCATCTTGTATATAAATTTTTCTAATTTGGGGAGGGGAAGGGAAATAACAAAATGCTGAAATAAAGATACAGGTTGATCCATTGTAACAATGACAAGTACAAGACACTATGTTTTAAATGAACTTTACAACTTGGGGTGGGGAAATGTTAGGGAGGTGGGGAGGGAAGGGATGGTAGGGGAAAAACAAAGGAGGAGGTAACAGTGCTTGATAGAAAATGTACTAATTACCTTACTCATGTAACTGTAACCCCTCTGTATAGTATTTTTACAATAAAAAATATAAAAAAGGAATGCCCAAATAAAGGATTTGTGACTTGACCAAAGAGATGGAAAGTACATAAAGCAAATAAAGCTATCCTTATGACTTCATCACACTGAAAAGAGAATGGAGTGTGAAAAGGTTTGTGCAGGCACATTTCTTAATAATGTGGTGGCTTTGTAGTTACAGATGGGGCAATTTTGGATGCTGTTTTGTCACCATGAAATGTCAATTTGGCAAATTTAGAAACTGCAGAATTATAAAGTGTTTTGTTTGGTCTAAGGACTTATAATTCAGGAGAAAGAGATAAAGGTACATCTGAATAAAAAATAGAGGACAGAATTAGATTATTAAGTGTCAAAAGGAAAAAGAGCTATGACACTGACAGAATTATTAAAATGTGTTAAGAGAAAGGAAATAGCCATAAAACAAGAATTTCACAACCTCTTTGTATAAACTTTCCAGTCATTCTGGACATTGGTGGTCAATAGTGTGTAAGTGAACAAAGTTTCCAGGTAGCAGTTAGAATCAGGCTGAAGTCTTGCTGCCACCTGGCCTCCAACTCCATTTTGAACAGCTTTTTAAATCCTATCTTTTTCATGTTTTTCCTTCATGTTTTACAGTTTGAAAGTTTTTATTGAAAGTTATATATAATGTATGATTAATAGAAAGTGAAGTAAATAGGTATTTTATTGTGATGGTTTGTCTTAATCTGGGTAGAAATTGGACTAATCTTTAATGACAACTGTGTTTGTCTCGTTGCTGTACTGGGAACTGGTTGTGGTGAGGGTTACATTACCTTATGAATAAATCTTGACATTTAGTGCATCCATAGCATAAGACCTTAAAATCTGCACAGGTTTCTTACTTTTATACAAACACAAAGGTGAAGATATGAAGCCTATTAGGGGCTGGAGTGGGAAAAGTCTATTTGTTGATGTGCAAGGATGGGGCTAGATTCTGCACTGGGTGTGTTTTACAGCAATTACTGTTTCTGTCTCTCCTAGAACCATGGGAATTTCTTTCTCTAAACTTTACCTAAAGAACCTGGTAAAGCCTATATGAATAAAACCTGTAAAAGCATGGGAGCACAGACTAAAACTATGACCTCTAGAATTTAGTCTACAAAAATCCATAAATAAATTTAAAAATCACCACTTGAGTTTCTTGTAATTTATGGTTCTAATGCCTTCTACTCTATATGAGCATATCTTAACTGTGACTCTGGTATTGTTCCTTTTTTTTTAAATGTTAGGGTATCAATTTAACCTACCACTTTCATTCACTGCCAGATGTCAGAAAATTTGTGAATATATATATTTTTTTCAATTTTTTTGCTGTAAGTATGAATACACCTGTTTACAAGGTCTATTCAGCTGCAGTTGACATTCAAGTCTCCATTGTATTTTTAAACTTTTCTTTAAATAAAAATCTCTTACCTTTGCAGATGATATGATCCTGTGTTTAAAGAAACCCATGGACTCCTCTCCCAAGTTACTTGAGCTGATCTGAAACTATGGCAAAATAGCAGAACATAAAATTAACCCACTAAAAGCAATAGCTTTTCTGAGTGTCAACAATGAGAAGAATGACACTGAAATCAGGAAAGCAATTCCTTTTTCTTAGCCTCAAAAAACCCCAAAATACCTAGTAATTAACTTAAGCAAAGTTGTGAAGTACTTCTATAATGGAAACTTTAAAAACGTGAAAAAAGGAAATTATAGCAGATTTATGGAAGTGAAAAACCTCCCATGTTACTGGATTGGAAGGATTAATATTGTGAAAATGGCAGTACTGCCAAAGCGATCTACAAATTCAATGCAATACCCATCAATATCCCATCAGCATTCATTAATGAAATAGAAAAATTTATCCAAAATTATATATGGAATAATGGCACACCCCAAATAGCAAACACAAACCTTATCAGGAAGAACAGTGCTGGAGGAATAAAAATACCAAACTTCAAACTCTATTATAACACCATAGTATTAAAAACAGTTTGGTACTGGCACATGAACAGGCTTGAGGACCAGCGGAATAGAATTGAATACCCAGAAAGGAAACCACAGAACTATGGTCACCTAATCTTTGATAAGGCAACCAAAACAAACAAACAGGATGGAAGAAGGACAGCCTATTCAAAAAATGGTACTGGCAGAATTGCTATAAACATGTAGAAAATTGAAGTTGGATCCTTATGTCACCCTGCACCTGATTCAACTCAAAATAGATAAAAATCTTAATATAAAATCAGATACCTAGAACATTTTACATTAAAAAATAGGGGGAATACCTGGCTCCTTGGCACAGGCTGAAACTTTCTCAATAAAGACCCAGACACAACAAATAAAAGAAAGGTTGGATAAATTTGATTGTATTAAACTGCAGAGTTTCTGCATGGCAAAAGATATAGCTGCAAGATAAATAGAAAGCCCACATATTGGGAGAAAATCTTCACTAGCTATACAACAGACAAAGCCCTCATATCTAATATATTTAGAACGCAAAAATGAAACCCTTCAAGACCAAATCATCAAAGAAACAATCACTCCATTAATAAGTATGCTAATGACTTAAAACAAGACTTCTCTGAAGAAGAAATAAGAATAGCCAGTAGGTACATGAAGAAATGTTCAACATCTCTGGCCATAACAGAAGTGCAAATCAAAACTATATTGAGATTCCACCTCACTTCAGTTAGAATGCCCATTATTAAGAAAACAAATAACAGATGCTGGCAGGAATGTAGCAAAAAGGGAACAATATTACACTGTTCGTGGGAATGTAAAATGGTTCAACCACTATGGAAAGCAGTACAGAGGTTCCACAAAAGACTAAACAAAGAAGCTGGGCATTGGTGGCTCATGCCTGTAATCCTGTAATCCTTGCTACTCAGAAAGCTGAGATCTAAGGATCTCAGTTCAAGCCAGCCTTGGCATGAAAGTCTCTGAGACTTTGTGTGTGTGTATGTGTGTGTGTGTGTGTGTGTGTGTGTGTGTGTGTATGTATGCTGGCCATGTTTTATTTGTGCTTTATGTTCAAACAGGATAACCGAAGATACAGACAGTATTCAGCAAAATAAAATAGATGGAACCAAATCTAAGACTGCACTGTCCCAAGCTATATTTAACCTAGTTTATCATGCTTGCTTGGGGATGAGGAATAATAGATCATTCAGCAAAAACAAGGAATGTCTACCGTGCACAACTGGGAATCTACAATAGTGATGTACCTTAATTATTTCCATGCACAAGTCTAACATTATAGGCTTTAAAAAATAAACACAATTAAGACTTCTAGGAACATTTTATGATAAAGTATTTCCTAAACATTCTTTGTAGATAGATCAAGCACCTCCACAAAACAAATTCCTATATACAGTGAGTACTAACTTAAATGAAATAGGTGGTGAAATAGGTGGCAGCTATAGGATGAGCTGACCTCATAGGTTCAGCTAGGTAGGCAACAAACCAGAGTGCCAGATGCCCAAAGCGTAGTTGCAAATAAAGGTTTTGAACGAGTTAGTTCTCATAGTTAAATACAGGAAATAGATTAATTTGCTAAAATAAGTAAGATGTGATGCACTAGGAACCCCAGAACACTTGAGACTATGGTGGCAATGCTGCTACACAGAGGGCACACCGTGGTTGCTGTGGTGTAACTTGTTCTGCCACGAACTTGTTACCTTGAGGTAGATAACACCTGTGTTCCAAACTCGGCCTGTGGAGGGGAAGACTTATAGCCATCTAATCGTCGATAAGGGAGCTAAAAAAATAGAATGGAACAAAGACAGCCTCTTCAGTAAATGGTGCTGGAAAAATTGGTTAACTACTTGTGGAAAACTAAAGCTAGATCCTTATATATCACCATGCACCAGAATCAACTCCAAATGGATCAAAGACCTCAGAGTCAAAGCAGCACTCTGAAAACATTACAGGGTGGAATAGGAGAAACCCTAGGTCTCCTTGGCTCAGGCTGAAATTTTCTTAATAGAGACACGGAAACACAACAAATCAAAGAAAGGTTGGACAAATGGGATTGCATGAAGTTGCAGAGCTTCTGCATGGCAAAGGACATAGCTAGCAAGGACAATAGAAACCCACGGATTGGGAGAAGATCTTTACTAGCCATACAACAAACAAGGGTCTCATATCTAAAATATACTTGGAACTCAAAAAATTAAATCCCCCAACAAAAAATCCTCAAAGAAACAACTGCCCAATAAATAAGTGGGCTAATGACTTAAAGAGAAACTGCTCTGAAGAAGAAAGAAGGATGGCCAATAGACACATGAAAAAATGCTCAACCTCCCTAGCCATAAAAGAAATGCAAATCAAAACAACATTGAGATACCACTCACTGCAGTTAGAATGGCTAAAATCAAGAACTCTAATAACAACAGATGCTGGAGGGGATGTGGACAGAAGGGAACCTTACTTCATTGTTGGTGGGAGTGTAAACTTGTTCAACCACTTTGGAAAGTAGTATGGAGGTTCCTCAAAAGACTCCACATAGAGCTCCCCTATGACCGAGCAATCCCACTTTTGGGCATTTACCCAAATGTTTACAAACAAGACCACACTGAAGCTACCAGCACAACTATGTTTATTGCAGCATTATTTACCATAGCTAAGATATGGAACCAACCCAGATGCCCCTCAGTAGATGAATGGATCAAGAAAATGTGGTGTATATATGCACAATGGAATTCTATGCCTCCATCAGAAAGAATGACATTGCCCCTTTGTTAGGAAATGGAAAGACTTGGAAAAATTATATTAAGTGAAGTAAGCCAAGCTCAAAGAGACATAGGTCCCATGGTTTCCCTTATTTGCAATATCTAGTATATGTATGAGTCAAGCAGAAAAGGTCAGATAAGGTGATGTTAGGAAAATGAACCCTAAGATATGTATTTTAAATGTTTTTTTTTCTTTCATGCATTTTTTCTAACGCAGTTATAAGATTATTTCTTTGTTGCTTTGTATGTCCCTCCCCCACAGTGTAATCCCTGCTTTCACTGTATTTGATGTCGGTATAATTAGTGGAGGGGAAAGGGAAAAACAAGTCGTTTAAATATGGATACAGGTGGACTTGTTGCAACAATGAAAAGTACAAGTAGTCATGTCCAAAACGAACTTTACAACTTGGGGGGGGAGGATGTGGGGGAAAGGGAGAATGGGAATGGATGAGAATGGTAAACAAAGGAGGAGGCTACAATGCTTGGTAAGAAATGTACTCACTATCTTGCCCATGTAATTGTAACCCCTCTGTAAAATATTTTCACAATAAAAAAATAAAAATTAAAAAGTAGGCATTTTCATGCAATTATGTACTGTCTCACTGTGTAAATTTCTAGACAAGGATTTTGTTTCCTGTAAGTCATCTCCTTGTAGTATGAGCGAATGCTGAGTGTTTACACACTTGTTCCTCTTCACTGCGTCAGCTTGCTCTATTTTGGGTAGGTAAACATCATGCCAGTTAAAATGAAAACTCTCACATGGAGAGGAAAACAAAAGATTGGGTTTTAAAAACCAAGAACAAATTAATTCCTTACTAAATGATACCTTCTGATTCAAGTTAAAAAATTACTTAAGCACTAGTAATAAAAAAGACAAAACACCTTTCATGAAAAACACTAAGAGAAATGTCTGCTGAATGTTTTATTTCAGGTGTTTTAGAATGTTTCTGTATGAGGATTTCAGAGCAGAAGGTGTTAAGGTAGTCTGGAATGACTTAAGTGTTGACCCCATGGGGATGGGAAACAGGAATGCTTATGGACTCCAGCTGCTTGTTAAAGCGGAATTCCTAGCTGTGGCTGTCTCTGAGTCTGCCTTCTTCCTCTGGCTCAGTTTCTAGCACTTCAGACTCTTCCTTCCTGCTAAAAATCTTATCCAAGTAAGTGGTGGACATGTTTTCCTTCTCCACTTTCTCATCCTTCCTGAACTCACAGCAGAATTAACTGATGAGGAAGCACTCCTCACCACTGTCCACAAACTGGCTGTCCCAGGACAACTGGTACCAGGCTCCCAGCTGTGCCAGGTTCGCCATCCCCTTCTCCTGCTTCTCCTGGCTCACTAATTTTGCTATCAGACTTTTCAATTCTAGCTGGGACACTAAGCTATTCAAGTCATGTAACTTATCAACAATATGAGTGGGCTCATGCTACGAGCTGAGCTGAATAGTTCCTGAAATGAAGTAATTGAAATCAAATCTCTGTTTCTGCTCCCTCTCCTCAGCACCCTGCTGGGAGGCTTCCTCTAACGCTATTAGGGCCTTCATCAATCCGTTCTGCTCTCTCCTATCCAATTTGTCTTTGCTTTGTTCTTTCCAGTTGGAAAGGTCAATAATAAGCTTGGGCTTGTAATAATGATTAACCTCACTCTCTCTCCACACTAAGTTGTCAAGGTACGATGGTGACCTCATTTTGTAGTTACAGGTATGGCTACACTCCAGGTCACAGTATTTGTTCTCATGGTAGTCTGGGTAGAGCAGGGCTCTGACGAGTAATTGGAGCCAAAAGCATCCTCCTCCAGATACTTCTCTTGATCTCCATCCCAGTATTTCCGAGGGTACACTTGCACCCCTTCTTCATCAGTGATTTCAAACAGAGCTCTCCAGTCAAGCTGAACTTCTTCAGTATCAAAATTGTTATGTATATGCCAACCATGCTCAGAGAACTGGCAATCATGGTACCTTTCCCAATTATAAATGTGATTGTGAGTTTCATCCACAAGAAAAATATCTCCACTTCATTTTTGATGTGAAAAAGATGGCTTGATATGGGCTCATCCATGGGAAAGGAATAAATATTCATGTAGGGATGAGAGAGCGCTTCCTCCGCAGTCAAGTAATCCATGGGGCTAAAGATCTGTGTCTGCTCCAAGAAACTCAGTGCTTCTTGGCTAATTCCTGGAAGCAGCTGGGTTATGTGTTTGTGTGGCTCAGTCATGTCTTTTCTAATGTAAACGGGAATTACACTGAGAATCTCCTGACAATTCTCCTCATGGACAACAGGAATAGATTCTAAAACCAGTTGGGTCTGTTCAGGTTCATGTGCACCTGAAAAGAAGGTTTTACCACTCAGCAATTCAGCATAGATGCAATGCAGCCTGAAGCCCACATGTCAATGGCTTTAGTATAATTGTTAGGAGAAAGTAAAAGACATGGAGATCTGTACCATTTAGTAACCAATCCTTCAGAAAGATGACTCTTATGGGAATAATGAGGATCCATGATCAGTGCCAGACCAAACTCATCTATATTCAACACCAGGTCTTCGGTATTGGTGAAAAGATTAGCTGGTTTGATATCTCTGTGCAGTATGTTTGTAGAATGAATGTACTTGAGCCCATAGCAGCTGGTACATGAATAGCCTGGCATGCTCCTCCAGGAGTTCAAGCCCCACCACCAACCAAAACAAAAAGAAAAAGACTAAACATAGAACTCCCCTATGATCCAGCAATCCCACTTCTGGGCATTTACCCAAACAATCACAAGGTCACACTTAAGTTACCAGCACAACTATGTCCATTGCAGCATTATTTACCATAGGTAAGATATAAAACCAACCCAGATACCCAGATGCCCCTCAGTAGATGAATGGATCAAGAAAATGTGGTGTATATACACAATGGAATTCTAGGCTCATCAGAAAGAATGACGTTGTACCATTTGTAAAGAAATGGAAAGACTTGGAAAAAACATTAAATGAAGTAAGTCAGACCCAAAGAAATACAGGCTGCCCGGTTTACCTCATTTGTAATAATTAGTATCTATCTAAGATAGTTCTAGCAGAGGATCACAATAGTCCAATAGCTATGTGTATATGACCATATAAAATGATGCTTATCAAAATGAACTACGAGATATGGAAATAAGAAGTTTTTGTGGTTTTCTTAGTATACTTCATGCAGTTATTTCTTTTATCTTTCAGTTCCCTCCTTTGTTTTACTCCCTGTTGTCACTGTTTTTTTTTTTTATTTCAGTACAATGTGTTGTATGTAAGTTTATCTGATTTGGGGATGGGAAGGGAAATCACAGAAATGGTGAGACAAAGGACAAAGAGTGAATCAATACAACAGTGATACTAATAAGACATTGTATTGGAAATGAATTTTACAACTTGTAAGGAGGGTTGCCAGGGGAAAATGAGGGAAGGCGTAACACTGTTAGAAAAGAAATGTACTCGTTATCTTATTGTAAGCTCTCTTCATCACCTTTACAGTAACTTTTTTTTTCTTCAGATGTGGTCAAATATGTGTGTGTGTGTGTGTGTGTGTGTGTGTATAATTGACCTGGCCATTTCAACAATTTTAAGCAGTATTAAGTATATTTATACAACCATGGAACCATCCCTACCATTCATCTCTAGAATAATTTTTATTTATGAACTGTAACTTGGAAGTAAACTGTTATTAAGTAAAACGGTATTCCCCATTCTTTTTCCCTACCAGCCCTGGACTTCACTATTCTAATTGTCTCAGATTAATTGAAATATAAAATGGTTCCCTTTAGGGCTTATATTAGTTGGCATATTATCTTCAAATTAATCAGTGTTATTCTATGTATTAATTTCCTTTTCCAGTTAAGGTTAAACTGTATTCCATTGTATAAAAAATAATATTTTGTTTATTAATCTGTCAACAGACACTGGGGTTGCTTACATATTTTGGCTATTGTAAATAATACTACCAATTTGATGAGTATTAATGTTGTTATGGCCCTGCTTTCAAATATTTGAGTACATACCTGGAAGTAGAATTTCTGGATTATATAATAGTATTTTATTTTCTTGAGGAACTGTTATAATGTTCTCAATAGTGGTTTTGACATCTTGCCAATGTTGAATATTAAAATTCATGAACAGGAATGTGTTTTTATTTATTTCTGTCTTTAATTTCTCACAATATTTATAGCTTTACCTCCTTGCTTCATTCGTACATATTTTTATTTGATGCTTTTATAAATAGAATTGTTCTCTAAATTTTTGTCTTACTCATTACTAACAAATACAAATGAAAGAAGTTTTTCATGTTGATGCTGTATCTGCTACTTTGCAGATTTTAATCATTTAAATAGTAAAATTTTGGTAGAATACTTACAGTTCTCTACATACAAGATAACATCTGTGGAAAAAAATTCTTTTCTACATTGTGATTTTTTATTCTTTTTCTGGCACCAATTTCCTAGAATTTCCACTAATATATTGAGTAGAAATTGTAAGGGCAGGCATCACTGTCTTGTTGATGGTATAAGAAGAGCTTTCAGTCTTTTACCAGTAGTAAGCCACTGGGTTTATTTTTCACATATGTATTTTAATGTGTGTGGCAGTTTGCTTTTTACTTTGTTTTTAGTTGATGGATATTAGTATTATGAATGAGTTTTAATTTCTCTTCTGTCTCCTTTTTGGTACTGGAAATTGAATTCAGGGTCTTGAACATGCTAAGCAAGCCCTCTACCAACTGAATGTTAATCTTCTTAAGTGCTTTTCCTGCATTTATTAAGTTGTCAATTCTCTACCCTCCTTCTGTTAATTTGATGTACTCTATCAATGTTTATGTATTCAACCATCCTTGAATTCCAGATATAAATCCTACTTGGTCATGACATATAATTATTTAAATATATTACTAATAAAATGTGTTGAGGATTTTCACATAATCATACATTCAATGTTGCTCTATAATTCCCATTCTTTGCTATTTTTTGGACTTAATTTAGAATCGCTGTAGAATGAGTTGAAAGTATTAAAAATATTCCTTCATTTTATTTTTTGTTTTGACAGAGTTGAGATTATTAGTCTTTTAAAGTTTTTGTAGAATTTACCAGTAAAACTTCCAAGTCCAGCAATTTATTTTGGCAAAAAAATTTTATTTGATGCAAATTCCTGCCAATTTATGGGAAGACTAGATTTTTATGTCTGTTATTCTGAGTTAGTCAGTTTGTTGTTCCTAGCAAGTTTTCCATGTGAACTAGGTCATCAATTTACTTGGTTTATAATTTTTCATAGTGTTCATAATTTTAAAATATTTTGTTAAAAACCAATGTGTATAACTGTACTGGATCCATTTTCATTTCTGTTATTACAATTTGTGTCTTTTCTAGCTTTAAGGTGGGCACATTTTATTCCAGGCTCTCCTTACTTTCCTGGTCTCAGCAGAGAAATCTGTAATTTTCTGATTGGTTTTCGTTTATATGTAATTAATCTTTTCTCCCTGAAATTTGAGGGTCCTTTCCTTATCTCTATTCTTCCTGTGCAGACTACATTGTAGCAGTGTGATGTTCTGTTCACTTCTGGCCTGTTTGGGGTTCTAAAGGCTTCTTGTATCTAAACAGGCCTATCATTTTGTGTGTTCGGGAAGTTCTCTGCTAGAATTCTGTTAACTGTATTTCCTATACCTTTAGCTTTCTTTTCTTGACCTTAAATTAGGTCTTCTGCTTTAGATTGCTCTTGTAAGGACATATCTTATTTCTTAGATTTGCTTTGAATAATTTTCTCTTCTTTCTCTATGGAATCTAGACTATCTTGAATTCTAGAGATTCTCCCTTCTGTATCACCTAATCTGCTGTTGATACTTTCTACATCTTTTTTTATTTATCTTCTTTCAAATTGGTCGTTTTTGATGGCTTCAATTTATTGAAGCTTTCTTTTAGATGTCTATGAAGTTTGTGATTAGTGCATATTTATGGTCTCTTACTACGTACCTAGATGCTGATAGTTATTTTGTAATTCTATTTTGTTTAGTTATTACAATATATTACACACACTGCCTTTTCTACTGTAAACTTAAATTTCGAGCACTATTTTAAAGTGTGCATAGCTTCTGTCATCTTCTGATTATAAGAAAGAACATTTTTCATTATTTCACTTTCAATGTTAGCTCTGAATCTAATAAGATTCTTACAGAAAACATAGTTGTATCATGGCTTTTAAATCTTATCTACAAATTTTATTGTAGACTTTAATTAGTGTACATTTAAACATGGATAGAAAGACCAGGATTACTATTTTCAATTCGCTATTTGTGTCTATACTTTATTGTTCTTAAATCCTACATCATTGTCTTCATGTTTAATTAAAGTTCTGCAATGAAATCTTTAAATTTTCTTCACATTTCCATTTGAGTGTATTCTATAATTATTTTCTTTGTAATTACCTTATGGATTGCATATATTTTAAAGTATTTAAACTTCAAATGTATGCCAAGATGGCTTCATTAACTAAAAGACTGCTACTATATTGTGTCTATTCACTCTTTTATGTTACCTTTGTCACAAAATAATATTATTTATATATTTTGTGTCCAAATTATGAATGAATAATTGTGGGGTTTATATTAGTCTTTTAAATCATGTTAAATACAAAAGTCTAGTTATTAGTTAAAGAATAATAATACTTCTGGGAGCTGGCAGCTCATGCCTGAAATTCATGCTTGCCAGGCAGAAAAGTTCTGGAGACATCTCTTATTTAACCTCAAAAAGCTCAAAGTGGAGCTGTTTCTAGAGGGGTAGAGCACTTGCCTTGAGCAATAATAGTTTGGAATAGTGCCCAGGTCTTGAGGTCAAACCCCAGAAACAACAAAAATATTACTGATAACGTTTATGATTTTTAATTTTTTAATATAGCTTTTAGTTACTGAAAATTTTAGATTGAAGGACTCTGTAAAATGTCTTGGAAGACCTGCCTTGAATAACAAGCCATGTGTTTGTCTGGTAATGTAATTTATTCCTAATTTTTTGCCAATATAAAAGTCTGTCTTCCAAAATGAAAACCACAAACTTAGTATGTTGACTAGGCTGGCCTAGAACATGAAATCAACCTTACATCCTCCTCCTGAGTAATGAGTATGCTATTGCATCTGGCCACTTATATTATTTAGTTCTAAGATTATCATTTAGTTATTATTCTAGAATATAAATCCCTTTGCCAAGAGTAAATTTTTGTTTCATGTGTGCTCTTAATTGCTATTTAATGCATTTTTGATTGTTGTCAAATACTTGTCGGAGAATTCTAACATCTTTGTCATCTTCGTGTTCAATTCTTTTTATTATCTTCTTCCATATGAGATATTCCTGACTTTTAACATTGTGATCGTTAATTGAATCCCGAATACTCTTCATATTAAGTTACGTTATGCCACATCTTATTTTCAAAAGTTACTTTTGTTAGGTTCTCGAATTTGAACAAAGACAAAACCAATTTATTACTCATTGCTAGGACAGATTTTTAGTTCCTTAACTTTTAATTCCTTGTCATCAGAGGGAGAGATAGGATGTCTTTGTTACTGCCCATCTAAAATTGATATTCTGTCTAGACACTAGGCTTTATTGCTTGTATCTACTAGCCATTCCCAGGAATACATTGCTACTGTTCTTCAAATGGGCTGGGTTCACTTCAAAGAGAGCCAAGAATGGTTATTTTTAATTCTGATCCATGATACAATCGTAATTCTTTTTTCTCTTTGACACTTTTCCAGTAATTAGAGGAAGACTGACATTTTTTTCTCTACCTACTGCTATTTTAGGTTTCATACAAATCAAATCTGGGATATATAAAGTGCAAAAAATATCCAAAGAACTAACCATAATGTGTTTGGTTTTTGTCATCCCTAGCTAGACTACCTTTATTCCTCTGCTTGTAAACTATTTCATTTATTTGTTTTATATATAATATCAGAGTTATATTTGGGCAGATGGAAAGGGTAGAGATTAACACATTCTAATCTCATGTTCTTTGAATCATGTTTTTCATCTATTGACTTTATCATACATTTCTTTTTCTTACTAATCTGGGCAATTGATTGCGTGAATTTGAAATGCTCAAGATGTGACTATTTACCCTATTGTCTTGGATAATATTGATAAACAAATTTCATTTAAAGAAAGTTAGTCAAATGTTAGTGACTCACACATGGAGGTTAAGATCTGAGGATTTTGGTTCAAAGCCAGATTGGGCAGAAAATCCATCAGATTCCCTATCCAATTTACATGCAAAGATGTCAGCTGGGAGCATGACTTAAGTGTTAGAACATCAAATGTTAGTAAAATAGCCAAGTGAGAGTAGGAGGGTAGGTATGATGATGATGATCATAATAATAAAGAATCAGAGGAACACTGCTCAAAATTTGTGTTGGATTGCCCATGTCCAGAAAGGTGAACCCATACCTTTTCTCATACTTCGAGCTGTGGTTCTCTTCATCTGCATTCTTTATGACATCTTTATAATAAGCTGGGAAGTATGAAAAATGTCTCCCTGAGTTTCCATTAAGTTTCTGAAGTATACTGATCAATCCTGAGAAGGTTATCATAGGAACCCCTAATTTGTAGCTAGTTTGATAGAAATGAAAATAAAACTACTTGCCACTTATGGATGATTTCTATGGAACTGAGTTCTTAGCCTTTCCTAATTTTGGATAAAATAATATTTGGGTGTAATCTACTACTCTGGAATAGTTTGCTTGAGGTGTGGGAACAATGACACATATATCTATTGTCAGAAGTCTATTGTGTTGATTGTGATGTGAGAACAAAGATTAAAAAAATAGACATTATGTTTTCAGGAGACACCAATACCTAAATATATGGAGGCAGCTTTGTTGTTGGGAGTGTACACATTCCTTTCAGTAAACTGTCAAAATATTTTACTATTAGATTTATCATTCTAATTAGTCCTCTATAGTTTTCATGAAGTTTGACAAAACATGGTTTATCACTTTTTTGAGACTTACTGAATTTGTTGGCTTTTTGATTTGGGGTCTTTGTCATAGAAGGTCATTTTCATAGTGAATTTTTAAGTTCTTACACTTCTATCACCCTAATGAATTCTGCATTTAGCTGCAAATTTCCCATGGGACAAAATTTCCAAACACATTCAAATTAAAACTAATTAAAGGCAATAGTAACTGAAATATGCTATTTGGGAAAACTAAGTTACAAAACTAAAATTAGTGACAGTTGTAATAGGAGTTTCTGATAACTAATAATTGAATAATAAAGATTAGAGAAAATGCAGTGATCTCTACATGTGAAAAAATTACTGAAAAATCCATGTAATAGTAAGCATCATAGTTTTTAACATGTCTCTTTCAAAAAAAAAGAAAATCCTTTATTCATTTTATTTTAATACTGTTCACAAAGTTAATTGTTAGATCATTCTGTGAACATGGGAAGACAGTTTATCAGGGTTTTGTTTTTAGCATAGCATAATATATTTAAACAATGTTCCTTTAATGCTGACCTTATAAGAAAATATAAAATATAAGATAAATATACATTAATATCACACAAAAAAGAAAAGGGGAGCCGGGTGCTGGTGGCTCATACCTGCAATCCTAGCTACTCAGGAGGCTGAGATCTGAGGCTCACAGTTCAAAGCCAGCTCTGGCAGGAAAGTCCGTGAGACTCTCATCTCCAATAAACCACTAGAAAACTGGAAGTGGTGCTGTTGCTCAAGTGGTAGAGCACTCGCCTTGAGCTGAAGTGTGCAGGGACAGTGCCCAGGCCATGAGTTCAAGCCCCATGACCTACAAAAAAAAAAAAAAGTAAGAGAAAAAGGGGAATATTCAATAATGTTTCAGCACCATTGCCCCCTGTGCTTAAAATAGTAAAAAATTTCATTAGACATAAGAAAGTTGAAGAAAATATATATATTTTTGAAATATTTTATAGTAAGTTTCAAGAGCATGTAATATTAATGTATGTGGTTTTGGAGACTTTATAATTTTCATAATCACCTATGTGTAGAAACAAAATTATTAAAGACTACCATTTTCCCTCAGATGAGTTAAAATTCCAAAGTAATTCATATCAAGTAATAAAAATGTTTCTTTGGATTATTCTAGTTCCATTATTTAAACATATTCAAATATGTATCCATACTTATTATTATTAACTAAATGAGGCATAGTTTTACCAGTCACCCTCAATTATAAGGGATAAGGAAAATCCTAATCTTGAATTTATTAATATTTTCTCTAAATTTAGAAATTTTGAAGCAATATAGACACAATAATAGTTTAGAAAGTGATGATTCTCTTCAGAGAAATTATAACATTTTAATATATTTGCAACATTGTGTTAACAATTCAGGACATTTTCCAATTGGTACTTAAAATTTCATGAATATGTATCATATTTCTTTTCTTGAGAAGTAACTGTATTATTGACTTATTTTCCTCTATTTAGCAGTGTTTTAAAATATGAAATTATCAGCTTCTGAAGAAATTCATCACATTTACTCCATATTAAAATATTGTCTATACTGATAAATACAGTCTCTTCCATAGAAGCACAAAGTAAGCATCCAGTACAATTTTAGAAATGTTGAAACAGCAGGCTCTGTAAAATACAGATGTGATGGTAATTTAAATTTGAATGTCGCATCTAAAAATGTTACCTCTTATATAGAAATAATAATAGCTAATTAACATGATTGCCAAGCAAAATTCTGAAGACTTTTTGATTATATTTCATTAATCCTCTCAAAAAACATATGGTGCAGAAATAATTATTTCCCAGGTAGGAAATTTAAAAATTAAGCTACAGATAGGGTAATTTTAAGCATTCTTTGAGCCTGACAGTGGCAACAATAAGCTTAAAATCTTTGACTAATAATTGTAAAGTCCAGATTTCAAACCCAGTACTCATCCTAAAACAAATTTGTCTTTCTGACACCAAATGGCGTGATTTTAATCTCTGTTTGCTCTTCAATGGCACAATAATAAGGTTACTGTTTTAAATCATACAATTGGACTGATTATGAAGTATTCAGTACATAAACAATAGCAGAATAAATTGTTCACCCAAGTACCAAATCTACTCAATACAATGTCACAGCTCTCTAGACAAAGAACCCTATTTCATAGTTCCCTATTAAATAATAACTGTAATTTAGTGTCTTACTAAAATAATAACTTAGAGTGTATAGGGAAAAACAGTTTTCCTATCATCCTGGGGTTATCTTCTGCCACAAAAAGGATACCACTCAATAATATCATTTGCTTTTCTGAATTACCCATGTGCAACTTTGTCACATTCATTCCATTCTTATTTGAGATCCCATCTGCAGAAACTTGACATCTGTTTCCCTGTAGCCACAAAATTTTTCCACGTGTTCTGATAAACATTTTGAGGCTGGAATAAATTATTACGGGGAGCAAAACTACAGTTGAAGCAATGACAACTGTAAAAATATTTGATATAAAATTAACTCTATGATGATCTAAAGATTTTGAAATTATATTACATTTACTTTCAAAGTTTTGCATGAATATTATATTTAAATATATATTTTCCAACCATGGCTTGTACTGATGCCAAACTACAGCTTCTGATTGTTAACTATGACTATGGAATTGATAAGTCAGTTGAAAAGAAAATGAGAAATATTTCAAATTTAAAGCATTAGCAAAACTTGTACAGTAAAGTAAATGTATTATGTTAACAGTCAACTAAGAACATTTTTTGTTTTACTCATTGAAACTTTTCTTCTATACCTACATAAGTTCCACACTAAGTTCCATTATATAAAATAAATAACTTTGTGACTTATAATTAATTTGAAGCTATGCATTTGAGGTGGAAATAAAGCATAAATAAATTTTGTGCTTACACTTGATTCATATTTCCAAGATATCAAAAAATAACTCTGAAATATTAATGCAATAGAAATAACTTCTGATTCCAAGCATTTTCGATAAAAGATACTTAATATTAATTACAACATAAACACAACAGTAACTTAATTCTTAATTATATGCAAAGAACTCTACATACTATACTAATTTGATTTCTACTGTTAAAACAAAAGGGAAAAAAAAGCAGCTACGAAACGTCCTATCATTTTGTTTCATTCTTGACTCCTTTTCATTTTTACTTGTATATACAATTTCATCCTGATGTAATTTATTCCACTTTAAGACAATTCAGGTATATTTGAAGATTTTTTTCTTTTTTAATATATATATATATTTATTGTAAAGATATTGTACAGAGGTATTAGAATGATGCTTTTTTTTATTGAGAGAATACCGTACAGAGGGGTTACAATGACTTGGGCAAGGTAATGAGTATATTTCTTATCAAGCATTGTTGCCTCCTTCTTTGTTTCCCCTTACCATCTGTTCCCACCTCTCTCCCCACCCCTGCCCCATGCCAAATTTGTAAAGTTCGTTTTTCGACATAACTTGTACATCTCATTTTTGCAATGGGTCCACCTTTCCCTCCACAAATTATACCTGCATCAAATACAGTGAAAACAGGGGCTATACCGTGGGGGAGGGACATACAAAGCAACAAAGAAATATTCTTTTATACATTTCTAAAAGAACATGTAAATAAATTTAAAAATTATCATTCAAAAATCATTTGTGATTTTTCTCAATTGTTATATAATAATTCATTCTGTATATTTTTTTACAATTTTATAGTATGCTATTGATAAAATAATAACGTAGGATTTGGAAGATATGAGAAGTATGCTTTCTTTAATACAGATGGAGAAAGGTAATCCAAAAAGCAAAAGTATAAAAAAGTTAATGGTATATGATACCTCAGTCAGATGTCTGTAGTGGGATGAATCAATTTTTGGAAAAAATACCATGGAAATTGATGATTGGGAAATGTGTTCCTTTAAAACCACCCATTGTCTTATCTTCACACATTTTTATGGTTATATACATGAAGAACATCATCCATTCTGTTACTCAGTTCTTCTGCTGAATTTTAAATTTGACCTATTGTACTATTAATTCCCACTTATTGTTTTTTGTTCATCTATCTGTGAGAATTTACGTTTTTTTCTTTTTACTTTCATTTACTTTTTCCCATGAAATTAGTCTAAATAGCAATTGTTTCCCATGTATAAGTTACTTTGGACCTTAAATGAGCTTGTGATTTTTCTGTGTTTACCAACGTTAACAACAGATGTTTCTTATTGTGTAGTGAGTTTAGGAGTCTATAAGAAGGAAATTTGTTTCTATTGTCTGATTTACTTGAAATTAGCAAGCATCTTCCAGTTTCCAGAGACTCCTGCTTCGTTTTCTTGTTTAGAAAATAGAGGTAATTACTTACCAAATATTGAAAAGCCTCATTTGATAGGGGCCCAGTAAAGTTTATGGTATTTCTTTCCCCGTCTGCCAAAGCAGTAGACATCTTTCCCAAGCATTTGATTACTGACACTTGTAAAAAATATTAATACCATATTTTCAACCTAATTTCAAAACATACTTTTTAAGTAATGCCATCAACCTCACATTATTAGTAATGTTAATACAGGTGATATTATAGTAGCTCATTCTTTTGTGTAATATTACATAGCCATGAAATTAATTTTATTGGAAAAATATTTTTACTTGGCCTTAGAGTGATACAAATCTGTGTTACATTCAAAGGACAACTTACTTATAAGATGAAAACTTAAAATTAAATACAGTGATTAGTGAGAAAGTGTTACAAAATTCTATCTTCCTTTTCAGTCTCAGATAAGTGAGAGTCATAATGATAATGTTACTTCATGTGTTTCTTACTCAAGAAGAAAACTTGACATTATACTTTCTAAACATCCATCTAACGTTTCAGAAATATCCATTTGTCACAAGTTATGCTATTCTTAGAAATAAATTATAGTGTAAATGATAAAAATACAGTTGAAATGTTGCCTTAAAATTTATTGTAGGAATATAATGCATATTTTATGAAAACTCAGTGCAGAGATGACACATTTACTAATACTTTAACTCAAAAGTATTTAAAACCATTATAATTTTTTCAAAATTTCATGCACTATTTTATTATCTATTATGACTAAAGATTGAATGATATTTTTATCACCCAAGACTATACTAAATGTTGCTTGTTGAGATTTTCATTTAATAAGTTAAATTTTAACATATATATTGAAGCTTGGCCTCTCTACAACATCTTGAATATAGATATTGTTTCCCAACAACTGAAAAACTTAATGCAAGATGTGTGTGTGTGTGTGTGTGTGTGTGTGTGTGTGTGTGATATTATATATATATTGGTCAGTTTTGGGGCTTGAACTCTTGGCCTGGGAGCTGTCTCTGAGCTCTTCAGCTCAAGGCAAGCACTCTACCACTTGAGTCACAGTGCCACTTCTGATTTTCTGGTGATTAATTGGAGATAGGAGTCTCATGTACTCCCCTGCCCAGGCTGGATTTGAACCATGATCCTCAGATCTCAGCCTCCTGGGGAGCTAGGATTACATGTGTGAGCCACCAGCTCCAGGGGCAAGGTATTTTTTTTAAATAATTCAGTTGTTTAAAATTATGCAGCCATAGTCTTATTAATACTTTGTCTTTGAAAATAATCATATGTATTGATTTATATTTATTTAAATTCTATTATAAAAATAAATAAAGTTATGGGTTTTTTTTTTGTCAGTAGTGAGGCTTGAACTCTGGGCCTGGGCACTGTCCCTCAGATGTTCAGCTCAAGGCAAGCACTCCACCACTTGATCCACAGCACCACTTCTGGTTTTCTGAGTGGTTTATTGGAAATAAAAGTCTCATGGACTTTCCTGCCTAGGCTGGTTTTTAACCACAATTCTCAGATTTCAGCCTTCTGAGTAGCTAGGATTACATGCATAAGCTACTGCACCCAGGTAAAAGGAATAAACTTTTACATACAGAAATATCTTCCTACAGGATCATGTCAATAATCCTAGCTATTAAGGAGGCTGATATTTAAGGATTGAGTTTCATTAAAAACTCATTAGTGGGGCTATGGCTCCAGGACAATATTACATCTCAAGGTCAATGCCCATCCCCTGATTTTAAGCCCCAGGTCCAGCACACATACAAAAAATGATACATGTGTAGACTGTAGATTCTAGATAATACGTAATAAATCAGCTGCTAGCGGCTTATGTTTATAATCCTAGTTATTTAAGCGACTGAGATATGAAAAACAAAGTTCAGTGTCGGCTTGGGCAGGAGAATCTTTGAGACTTGTGTGATAAACTGAGGCGCATGAATTACTGCCCCCTACTGATGTCATCACCACCCTGGAGGGTGGGCATCAAAGATGGCTTGGGGGACAGGCCACTGGATATAGCGGGGAGAGAAAGAGGCATACAGCAAGAGAAGCACCTCCCAGAGCAGAGTTTTGCCCAGAGAGCCCAGGCTGGCAGAGGAGCTAATGAAAAGGCCCGAAGGGAGCCCAGGCCTGTGTACATGCCCTAGCAGACCTGGGCAGGTACAGAAGACTACACAGGGCCAAGGGTCCTGAACAATGCTGAGAGGACTGCGTAGAAGCTTGTGAGGAGCAAAGAGGCCTGTGCAGATGCCAGAGGCCTATAGAGAGGGGAGAGGCCTATAGAGAGCAGGGAGGCTTGCACCGAGGCCTGTGAAGAGTGCAGAGGCCTGCAGAAAGCCGAGAAGCCTGCACGGAGGCCCCATGAAGAGCCAAGATTCTTGTGAAGAAGTGGAGAGATTAGTGGAGATAAGAGAGGCCTGTGTAGAGCAAGAGGCCTGCTATTGGAGAGGCAGAAAGACCTGCAGAGATTGGAGAGGCCTATGAAGAGACCAGAAAGGGGCACATGGAGATCAGAGAGGCCTGTGGAGAGCAGAGAGTGGCCTGCAGAGAACAGAGAGGCCTGCAGAGAGTGGACAAGCCTGTGGGAAGGAGGAAAATGGGGGAAAAAAAACTTGCCCCTTTGGAGGTTCCAGATGTTTTTAGTTCTGAGGTAACCCAGGACAGGGTTGTAGACTAGTGAAACTCCTTTCTCAGCTTTAATCACGCCCTCATGGATTTTTCTCACTCTCAGGTCATTATACTTTCACTTCTAACCAGCAAGAAGCCAAAGACCATGGATAATGAGGTCCCAAATTCCAGCCTAAGTACTGGCAAAATAAATTCATAGATGAGAAGAATATACTAATATTGATTTACCAATTTTAACAAATATATCACTCACTAGAATATGTTCAAGATAGGTAAGTTGTAGGCAGAAAGAACAGAAGTACATGGAACTTATCTCTAGTTTCTCTTGATTATTTTGTGTAAATATAAATCTACTTAATGGGCAGAGGAAGCTAGGTGCTGGTGACTCATGCATGTAATTCTCCTTATTCAGTAGGCTGAGATCTCAGCATCATGTTTCAAAGTTGGCCTACTGTCAGTAGGGAAATCTATGAATTTCTTATCCTCAATTAACCATCATAATGCTAGAAGTGGAGCAGTGGCTCAAGTAGTAAAGTACCTCTATTTCCTGAAAAAATCTAAGGAACAATGCCCAAGCCCTGAGTTCAAACCCCAGTACAAGCACAAAGAGGGTTATGTGGAGGGATCAAAGGAATTTAATAGTCACTCCTGAAAGTATATACAAAGGGCCAACATGAGTATAGTGAGATGAGAAATATTGTTAGTGAAGTAATTGCAAATGAAAATCACATTGAGATCCCCTTTCTTATTCACTTAGGATACCTATAAAAAGCAATGTAGGAGGGGAAAAAAAGGACAAGTGTCAATGAAGATTTACAGAAAGTGCAACATTCATACATTGCGTGCAGGAATATCAAAAGATTTAGCCACTTCAAAAATGGTTTGGGGGTCCTGGAGGAAGATGGCAGAGGAGAAGCTGGGGACTAAACAAGCTCTCACATAGAAATTAGTTTTAGTTTTCCTATGGAAAATCTAAGGCTAGAAATTTACACCAAGTGTGCCATCACAGAGGAAAAATGCAGGCAGTTTGGTTAAGGAGAAAGATTTGACTACTCACTAGTGTCCATGGCAGCAATGGCTATGGCAGCTGTTGCTACAGTCACCATGACAACAGACAGAGCCCAGAACAAAGGCACCAGATTCTACTCACTGCCAGCAAGAATTGGCAAGGAGCAGAAATATTCACTCTGATGACCATAGACAATTGCAGAATATGGATGGTCTGGAAACTAAGGGAAAGGCATGAGTACCCCACAGACATCCTCATTCCTTCTTACGGAGCAGTGGTGGGGAGGTAGCCCAACCCCCACCAATGGAGAAGAACTCCATCTTTGATATTGACAACTACTGGGAGAGAGCAGTTAACAGGTAACTCAGGCCTTGGAAGAAGACAATAGGATCCATGCAACAAGTCAAAGGAACCTGACCTGTGGGGCTCAGCTCCACCACTGGGGAAAGCTGCCCTTCCCAAGCTCCACAAGGGCAAGAGTGAGGCAACTCTCCTCAGTGGGTAAACAGAGCAAGAGGCTGTCCCACCTGTCTGGGCAGCACCTCCTTCTGCTTGAGGGTAAAAGGAAAACTTTTGGGAACTACTTACACAGCCTTACCTACAACCTAGCTCCCTCACAGCAACTACAAGCTAGAGGAAACAGTCATCTCCCTCTTTTGTGATACTCAAAGCAAACCACCCTCCCATTGAAATAACCTAAGAGGAGGGTCATAAAGTCCCTGGTAAAGAAGTTTCTTTCTGCCTGCTCAAAATGATTTAAGGAATCAGTCAAGCCACAGAAAAGCCAAACACCACAAGCCAACCAGAAACTGGTTACAGACACAGAGGAGATACAAGAATTCCCCCCCCCTAAAAAAATAAAACTGTTATCTCTATTTTTTTTCATTTTTATTTTAGTTTTTTTGTTACTTTTTTGTTTCATCCCCAGATATATACCCTTCTTCGATTATTAAACCTTATTTTTCATTTTGTGAACACTTAGTTCAGCTATAGATTACTCAGTTCATGAACTCTCAGCCTTAACTCTTCTAATTGTAGTATTATTTATTTGTACTTGTATAAATTTTTTAATTTATAATTTTTCATTTTTAAACTTTTTATTTTTCCTTTTACTTATTCTCTTTTCCTTCTATACCTTTCCTCTCTCTGAATTTAGATCTTAGTAATATTCCCTCTCTCCCTTTCCCTCATTACATTTCTCTAATCTTATTTTCTCCTCACAATTCTCCCTAAATCTAATAATTTCTGGACTGCTGACTCCTTTGATATTCTTAGTCCATTGATCCCTAGTTATATGTTGTTGAATTAGATTGTATCTGTTGATTTAGACTGATTCTGTACTCATTTTGACTGTGTCAAACAATCTGTGCAACTACAAGGCTCCAATGGATGCTTGCCTTAAAATAGTGTTCTAGCACAGAATTTGTCTTGCTTTCATACCCAAATGGGCAGAACAAGCCAGAGAAACACAGCAAAATGGAAAGTCCAGATATCTTAACCCCCACTCATGATAATCAGGCAACAAAGCACCTAGCCCACAAAAAAAAAAAAAATTCTGAAAGTGAAAGGCTTGAATAAAATCTACCAAGCAAACAGAACCCACAAATAGGTGGGAATTATCATCCTAATATCAGAAAAAGTAGACTTCAAATTAAAATTAACAAGGAAATAAAGAAGGTCATTGCACACTAATTAAGGGATCTCTCCTTCAGGACAATATTACATTTCTAAATATCTATTACCAAATAATAGAGCACACAAATTTGGCCAAGAAACTTTATTTCCCCTAAAATCTCACATAGATCCAAAGACATTAATTGTTGTGCGTGGACTTTAACACACCAATATCCCAGATTAATAGATCAAACCTGCAAGAACTCAACACAGAAACCTAACTATATATATATATATATATCAACTACATATATATCAACTATATATATCAACTATATATATCAACTACACCTAACAGATATTTACTGAATATTATTCCTAGCAACATTAGAATAAACGTTGTTCTCAGCAGCACATGGAATATTCTCCAAATTTGACAACATTTTAGGTTGCAAAGAAAATATGCCCAAATTCAGAAACATTGAAATTAATGCCCTACATTCTTTCAGATCACACAAGAATAAAATTGGAATTCAACGTTGAAAGCTACCAAAGAAATTCCTGGAAGCCGGGCGCTGGTGGCTCACGCCTGTAATCCTAATTACTCAGGAGGCTGAGATCTGAGGATCGCGGTTCAAAGCCAGCCCGGGCAGGAGAGACCACCGTGAGACTCCTATCTCCAATAAACCACCAGAAAACGAGAAGTGGCGCTGTAGCTCAAGTGGTAGAGTGCTCGCCTTGAGCTGAAGAGCTGAGGGACAGGACCCAGGCCCAGAGTTCAAGCCTCACGAGCGACAAAAAAAAAAAAAAAGAAATTCCTGGAAGACATGCAGGCTGAACAACACGCTGTTGAACCACCAGTGGGTCATGGAAGAGATAACAAAGGAAATGCAAATATTCATGATATTCAACAAAAATGAGCACACAAATTACCAGCTCCTCTGGGACATGGCAAAGGCAGAACTCAGAGGCAAGTTTATAGCTCTGAGTTCCTACATCAACAAACTGGAGAAATCAGAGCCAACAATTTAATGAGACACCTGAAGCTCCTTGAAAAGAGCAACAAGCTAAACCCCAATCCATTAGGTGGAAACAAATATTTAAAATTAAATCATAATTAAATGAATTAGAATCCAAAAAATCCATAGAAAGAATCAACAAAACAAAGAGTTGGTTCTTCAAAAAAAAATTAACAAAATTGACAGACCCTTAGCAAATCTTATCAGAAAAAGAAGAGAACACACGCAAATAAACAAACTCAGAGATGAAAATGGAAACATCACCACAGGGGAAAAAATTAAAAATCAAGATTCAGAACATTATAAGGGAATATTTCTCAAAACTTTATGCTAGTATGTTTGAGAATTTGGAAGAAATGGATAAATTTCTAGCAAATACTGACTTGCTGAAACTATATGAAGATGATTTAAACCAACTTAAGAGTCCCATATAAAACATTGAAATAGATACAGCAACAAGAGACCTCCCACCCAGGAAAAGCCCAGGACTGGATGGATATACAGTGGAATTCTACAAGGCCTTCAAAGCAGAACTCACACCAATACTCCTCCAACTCTTCAATTAAATTGAAAGAGAAAGTTCACTAACAAAATCTATAAAGGGATCATAACACTCATCCCTAAACCAGGAAGGGACTCATCAAGGAAAGAGAAATAGAGAACCATTTACTTGATGAACATGGATGCAAAACTTCTTAACCAAATTTTGGCCAACAGACTTCAACAACACATCAAAAAAAATCATACATCATGCTTAAACAGGATTCATTTCGGGGATGCAAAGCTGGTTCAATATACACGAATAAAGTAATATAATTAATCACATCAACAAGAGCAAGGATAAGAACCACGTGGTTATTTCAGGAGGTGCAGAAAAATCATTTGACAAAATCCAGCACCCCTTTATGTTGAAAGCTCTGAAAAAACTAGGAATCCATGGAACATTCCTCAATAAAACAAAGGCTATGTATGGCAAACCTACAGCTAACATTACACTTAATGGGGAAAACTGAAATCATTTCCTGTAATTCAGGAATGAAATAAGGATGTCCACTCTCTCCACCGCTCTTTAATTACATATTAGAATGCCTAGCTAGAGCACTAAGACAATAGGTAAACATAAAAAGATCCAAATAGGGAAAGATGAAGTCAATCGCTGCCTCTTTGCAGATGACATGATCTTGTATTTAAAGAACCCCATGGACTCCATTCCAAAGTTACATGAGCTGATTAAAAATGTATCGAGTATACAATTAACCCTCAAAAAGCAATGGTTTTTCTGCATGCCAATAATGAGAAAAACCCAGCAGTAATCAGGAAAGCAACTCCTTTTGTAATACCCCACCAAAAATAGAACACCTAGGAGTACACTAAAGAAGTGAAGGACCTCTGTGATGAAAAATTTTAAAAAAATCGTTAGCTTTTCACCATTATGTATAATGCTGGTTATAAGTTTATCACACACAGCCTTCATTATATTGAGGAATGTTCCATGAATTCCTAGTTTTTCCAGTGCTTTCACCATGAAAGGGTGTTAGGTCTTGCCAATGCTTTTTCTGCATCTATCGAGATAATCATATGGTCTTTATCTTTGCTCTTGTTGATGTAATGGTTTATATTAATTGATTTGTGTATATTGTACCAGCTTTGCTTCCCTGAAATGGATCCTGTTTGATCTGAAAAAGAATATTAAAGCAGAACTAGAGAAGCCCAACTAAGTGCTTCTGGATTGAGAGGATTAACATCATGAAAATGGCAATACTGCCAAAAGATATCTACAATTTCAATGTGATACCTATCAATAATCGAACCTCATTCTTCAATTAAATAGAAGGAGCGACCCAAAAATTCATATTAAACAATAGAAGACCCCTGAAGAGCCAAAATGATCCTTAGCAGAAAGAACAATGTTGGATGAATATTACTACCAAACGGCAAACTCTACTACAGAGCCACAGTAAACTAACCAACTTGCTACTAGCACAAGAACAGATTTGAGGACAAGTGAAATAGGACTGAAGATGCAGAAATGAACCCACAGACTTATACCCACCTAATCTTCGATAAGCGAGCTAAAACTGTAGAATGGAAGAAAGACAGCCTCTTCAGTAAATGGTGCTGGCAAAATTGGTTAATCACTTGTAGAAAACTAAAGCTAGATCCTTATATATCACCCTGCACCAGAATCAACTCCAAATGGATCAAAGACCTCGGAGTCAAAACAGACACCCTGAAAACATTACAGGAATGAATGAGAGAAACTTTAGGGCACCCTGGCACAATCCAAAATTTTCTTAATAAAGACCAAGAAACATAGCAAATCAAAGAAAGGTTGAACAAATGTGATTGCATGAAACTGCAGAGCTTCTGCATGACAAAGGACATAGCTAGCAAGATCAATAGAAAGCCTAGGATTGGGAGAAGACTTTCACTATCCATACAATGGACAAGTGTCTCATACCTATAATATACTTAGAAGTCAAAAAATTAAAAACCCCAACAACAGATTCTCAGAGAAACAACCACCTAATTAATAAGTGGGTTAATGACTTAAAGAGAGATTTCTCTGAAGAGGAAATAAAAATGGCCAATAGATGCATGAAGAAATGCTCAATTCTCTAGCCATAAAAGAAATGCAAATCAAAACAACATTGAGATACCACCTCACCCCAGTTAGAATGGCTATAATCAAGAAATCTAGTAACAACGGATTCTGGATTGGATGAGGCCAAAAGGGAACCCTACTGCATTGTTGGTGTAAGTGTAAACGTGTTCATCTGCTTTGAAAAGTAGTATGGTGGTTCCTCAAAAGACTACACATTGAGCTCCCCTTTGACCAAGCAATCCCACTTTGGGGCATTTACCCAAAAGATCACAAACAAGACCATATTAAATCTACCAGCACAACTATGTTTATCACAGCATTATGAACCATAGCTAATATATGGACCCAACCGATTTCCTTCAATAGATGTATGGATCAAAAAAAATGTGGTATATATAATGGAATTCAATACCTCTATTAGAGAAAATGTCACCACCCTATTTGTTAGGAAATGGAAATACTTGGAAAAAATTATATTAAGTAAGCCAGATACAAAGAAACATAGGTCCCATGGTTTCCCTTATCTGCAATAACTAATATATGTCTAGGACAGGCAGAAAAAGTCAAAATCTATGTACATATGACCATTTAAGGTGATGCTAAGCAAAATGAACCTCTAGATAGGGACAGGAGATATTTTATCTTTCTTGCTGTTGTTTTTGATGTACTTATAATATACTATGTGATTTTTTTCTGTTTCTCTTGTATGTTCTTCCCCCAAGTTGTAACCCCTGTTTTCAACTCTATTTGATTCCGGTACCTTGCATCTTTTTTTCCCTTTTTTTTAATTTTTTTTATTGTGAAAATACTGTACAGAGGGGTTACAATTACATGGGCAAGGTAATGAGTACATTTCTTATCAAGCATTGTAGCCTCCTCCTTTGTTTCCCCTTCCCAGCCCTTCCCATCCTCTCCCCACCCCCCAATCCTCCCCGCCCCCCCCACCAAAGTTGTAAAGTTCGTTTTGACATAACTACTTGTACTTCTCATTGTTGCAATGGGTCCACCTGTATCCCTATTTAAACGACTTGATTTTGTATGTACATTTTTCTAATTTGGGGGAGGGAAGTGAAATAACAAAAAGCTGAAGTAATTATGTGGGTTGACCCATTGTAACAATGAGATGTACAAGACACTATGTTGAAAACAAATTTTACAACTTGGGAAGGGGGTGGGAGGAGTTAGGGAGGTGGGAAGGGAAGGGATGGTACAGGAAAAACAAAGAAGGGATAACAATACTCTGTAGGGAATGAACTCATTACCTTTATCATGTAACTGTAACCTCTCTGTACAATAGTTTTACAGTAAAAAATATATTTTAGAAAAAACCGGTTTGGTAGTTATTCAGGAATTTAAAATTTTAAATTACCACGAGTTTCAGCATGTCTCTTACTGGGGCTATGCAATAAATAGTTGAAATGCAGTATTAAAGCATAAACTTGTGCAACAATGTTTGTATAAGCCCAATACTGAAAAAATATACATGTGTACAAATGGAAAAATGTTATAAACGAAATGTGGTCTGTGTATACATTATTATTCAATTACATTGAGGAAATGATGTGAGGCTTCTTAGTCACCTTGAGAATCTTTCAGATTTAACAAGTTAATTATTACTGATTTTAATATTATGCTTTCTTTGTGCTATGACTTATTGAGTGTAGTTTGGTAAGTAAATCTTGCAAAATATTTATTAATAATTTTTTAACTTTATTGATATATGCTACTATGTTTATGAGTGTGAAAATCATTATATTAAGTCAAGGAAACAAGATACAAAAGGATCTATTCTGTAAAACTCAATTTTCATGAATTACATATAGCCAGCAAATCCACTGAATTGGAAGTTGGTTCATCATATTCAGATGCAAGAATGACAAATTGTTTGTGGTTGGACATAAGAATATGCAGCCTATATTCAGGGTAATAAAAATTTTGTGGAGACAGAAAATGTTAATTTTTAAAAGCACTGTGAATATGCTGTTCCAATAATTACAAATACATAATTACATATCTACATAATATACATTTATATACATAAATACACTATACATTTATATTCATAAATAATTACAAAATTATCTCATTATATATATATATATATATATGCTTAACCACAATGAAAACCATGAAATTTGAGCCTGACATTTTATGACAAATCCAACTTAAAATTTTTGAATGGGTACAATGCATAATATACCATTTGAATGCTTCTTAAAATACACAGGCATTATTATCTTCAAATACATTATAAGTTTGGTAAATAAGCACTATCAATTCTTTGAAGAGGAATACAGCTGTGCTTTACAGCAGAAATGTTTATTAAATATTAACTGGGAATATGTATTAGTTTCAATACATTTAATATTATTTTAAAAACGTGTTTGTAGAAAATACAATGAATATTGTAATTTATATGTCAAAAATCAGAATAAAAAATGGGAATTTTACTTCACTTAATATAATTTTTTCCAAGTCTTTCCATTTCCTAACAAATGAGGCAATGTCATTCTTTCTGATGGAGGCATAGAACTCCATTGTTTATATATACCATATTTTCTTGATCCATTCATCTACTGAGGGGCATCTGTATTTTCACAATTAAAGAAAAAAATGGGAATTTTGAAACTAAGTGCATTGAAATTAATGTAACCTACTAGGCTTTTCTCCAAATTTCAAATTTTCAATTAACCAGGAGAAACATTGAATTTATAAAATTAACAAGTATCATTAGAAATCCTTGTGAAAGCAGGAGATGACTTAATGCTTTAGAGTAATGATAGACTCGAGGAGATATTCTGGTTATCCTCAAGTTTCTCAATAACAATGTCTGTAATCATTCCTTTAATATCATTAACATTGTAGGATATAAAAACATTAATTAACACTAGTAATGACAAACTATTATCAAAGTAATACTAAACTCTCAGCCTATCTCAATGCAGAACAATTAAATGCAAATTTAATCAGCCCAACCCTCACCCAAAAACTTTTCCTTCTTGTCCATCATCTTCTCTTTATATATATTCATTCTAAGCAAGGAATATTTTTAACCAAAAGAGATAATTATTTTTAAGATGATTTTCCTTGTTTATAGGTAGCTAAACAATGTTTCAAAATTAGTATGACCAAGTGAGCTGGTCTAAAGTTAAAACCAAGTATTGGAGATCACTCATCTTGCATTATTTACATACAGATATTTAGTATTCATCCCCTGGTTCATGGCTCCAGAGTGCCTAAAATTCTTGTAATTTCCTGAGCAACAAAGGATACAAAAATTTTTGTCTCCTACTATTTTGTCTTTGATCCTGTTTCTTGACACTTCTAAAAGTTTGGCATTTTCGGGGATATAAGAAGATTCTTTGTTCTAATAAGGCAATTCTGTGCACTCCTGGATGGGAGTTTTGTCCAGAATGACCATGCCATGATTAGTAAGTTAGACATAGCAGCCTCTTCAACCTCTAGTAACTTGTGTATATAATGAAACTTCTATTATAATCCCAAACTACAGGATTCACAGAACTTCTAGATTGATTAACGCATCCAGATGCCTGGAGGGTGGCATACATCTAGTACACAGAGACAGACTGCCCTGTGCTTAGGATCCTTCCAAAGCTTGTACTATGTGTCTCTACATCTGATTGATCATGTGTGACCCTTACCATATACCTTGATTAAAATAATAAATTGGAGGTATGTTTCTTTATGATCTGTTAAGAATAGAAAATCAACTTAAGTGCAGAAGAGACTTGTAAGAATAATCTATTTATAACCAATTGGATAAAGACACAGGTTAAACAACACACAAATTGTTATTGGCATTTGAAATGAGATAGTTTTAAGTAACTGCACTATTTATATGTGGAATTTGATTCTAACATTGAGAGAAATAAGCATATTTATTTAATATAAATTTAGTGAAATAATATTTATTTATTCCTGATAATTTAATCTGTTCTCATAGTGCTAACCAATTAAATGCATTATAGGGATCCAATATTATTTTATGATACAATTTTCAAGGATAAAAATGACATGAAAGAGGTAAAGGTATAAAATTCTAGAACATATTCATTTATATTTAAGTGATTTCAAGAGAGAATAAAAGAATATCTTCTCAAGTTTAATTAATACATAATTGTACTACTAATTATATGCAAATAAAATACATACAATTGAAAAAAAATAAATTTATAACTGCACAGGCTAAACATTTATCTGCTATCCTAATGTTAATCATAATTAATTTGAATGTTATTCAACTATGATCATTACTAATTAACATTCAATTTTTCAAGTAGAACATTAACTATGAGTAAATATTATAGCCTATACACAATATGTATTCATATACATGTATTTATTGACTAATATTAGAATGCATGTTAGTCTTCAATGATGTCAACCCTTCCTGTATGTAGAGGCTATGACCTGATTGACAGATGGCTTGTTTTTTCTGCTCATGTTGGCAGTGGGACCATTTTAACATGGGAATGGAGTAAAAAAATGGTGGAAATTTTGAGCCCAGCTATAAATACGATCATCACTTTTATTTACTTTCTTTAGCAAAGGTTATAATTGAGTTGCTCTTAGGACTAAACTATCCTGTTTTGAGAAATTTAATAGAGAGAACAAACCAAAGAGAACTAACTTGATCAGTGGACACAACTGAAAGCAATTAGCTATCATAACTACTTGTCCTTAATAGTAAACCATCTTATATTTTTAGGCAAGGTAGAAGCACTCATTCAACATCAGATGGAGAAGAATCTCCACTTCCATTAAGCCAGACAATCATGAGATATAATATGATATTTTAAGTCACTAGGTTATAGGATAATGTTACCCTACAGTAAAAAGTAGGGTCTGGAATCAAAGAAAGGCTATTCAGATATTTGGCTTTTATATTATGTCATTAGGTTTAGAACTTAGCTGAGACTTTTATAAAGAAGTATTAGTGCATCCAGGTACTTTTGGGTTCCTCCAAGTGTCTTGACCTTTTAGGTTATTTAACTAGAACAATGCATCATTCTTACCAAGTATTCATAAGTTTCTCCAGTTTCTGGCAAAGTCAAAAAGTAGGCTTCACCACTTATGGGACATATCAAGATTCAATTTCACAAGATGGTGAGTATTCTTGGGACTGTTGTGAACTAAAATCTGCCAAAAATATTATATAAATGGATGTAAGGTGTATACAATATAATGCAACACATGAAACAAAAAAAACTAGTCCATTTGAAGGAAAATCCCTACTGAAATAACTTTATCTTAACTTGTAAGTTAGCATTCTGACTGTAAAAGTACCGTATGAATTTACTCACAAATACTATTGAAAGGTATTCAGGCAAATAGTAAAAGCTCATAGATTTAGTTTACTTCAAAAATGTAGAGGTTTCATTTTCTGTTTTAGATAAAGTAATGCTTCATCTAAGAATATGCTTGCACCATGAATAAAATAAAATTGCAATTAAGAGAATGTTAAGGAGACTCCAGTTGACCTTCAGTATATTATTTTGCAGTAATTGACTAAGTAAATTAAAAAAAATATTCCAGTATAAAAATATTCTTCAATATTATATTCGAAAAACAATTAAAAACTCAACAATGAATTTGATCAGCTACAATGTACAATTCTAATAAGCTTTCAAAATTCATTCACCTTAATCTCTACTTTCTGCGAGATAGAGCCATTTTGTGCTTTGAACATTATTTGTTTGAAATCCGTTGCTATAAAGAGGGCATATTTTAATGTTCAGTGTATTTATGATTTTATATTTCTGCCATATTTTCTAATCTTTCCAGGGCTCTGTTTATTTTCACTTGTGATGGAAAATACATCACATGCCCATGAGTTGTCCCTGCTCATTCCTGAGATCATCTTTAAAGCCATTGGAAGAAGAAATGCTTTCTTTATAGCAATAGTGTGTTAAGGAAGTGTAGGGATACAGTGATGGAGTTCAGAAAGTTCAGGACCCATCTATGGTTAAAGCTGTGGCCAGAGTATTTCTAAGAAATTATGTCCTATTATCACTAATGTTGATTTTTCACTACTTTCCTCTTTGTTTTTATTTTTTTGTTCTCAACTTTTCTTGCTTCTTTGAAATAATAAAATGTGTTAAATGAAAATTCTTTGTCTCATATTTTTGGCTATTATAGCTTTAAAATTTTCACAATATTTTCCAATATATAAAAATAATGTTTATTTACTTACATATGTAATTTTATGTACCAATAAAAAGAAATCAAATGTTTAGTCATATAAAGTCCAAAGTGCTAAAGACAAATATTCATATCCCATCACATTAGCTCTTTTATATCCCCACATCCATATGTTTCATATCGCAAAATATCATATTATATACTATGTATTATTAATTATTGCATAATAAATAATACATAACACATTATTACATAACACATAATATAACATAGTATTTTATAGTAATATCTTCCAATAATATTTTGTAGAATATATATTAATTAAAGCATTTATTATATTAAGTAATTTTCATACAAGAATATATTATTATATCATATAATATATTACACTGTACATAATAAATAGTTTTACATCATATATTACATACTATTATATGTTATTATGTATATAATGTATTAATATTCAATATTATATGGTGTATAATACTATTTTATATTACTTATATAACAACATAATATGTGTGACACATATGTTGGAACTTGTGATCCCATCATTTCATTCTATGCCAATGTTGACTTTTAAATTAAGTTTTTTGTTATTATCGTACAAAGTTTTGATTCAAAATGCAAAACTGTAAGTAGAATGCATTCTGATCAGTGTCAATCCTTTTACCATTCTTATCTTCATCTATTCTAACCCCATTTATCTTAGTGTTTATCTTTCCTTTTTGTCGGTCATGGGATTTGAACTCAGGGCCTGGGTGCTGTCACTCAGCTCTTCAGCTCAAAGCGAGAGCTCTACCACTTGAGCCACAGTACCAGTTCTGGTTTTCTGGTGGTTTATTGGAGATAAGAGTCTCAAGGACTTTCCTGCCTGGGCTGACTTTGAACCGCTATTCTCAGATCTCAGCCTCCTGAGTAGCTAGGATTACAAGCATGAGCACCACAGTGCCTGGCCAGTGTTTATCTTTTATCACAGAGAAATTATCCCTAGTAAGCAAGGAATGATCAGGTATTACTTTTATTTTTTTGTCCTGGTCCTGGGGCTTGTATTCAGGGCGTTGGTACTATCCTTGAATATTTTTATACATCTAGTGCTCTATAACTTTAGCCACAGCTCTTCTTCTATCTTTGGGGATGTTAATTGGAAATAATAGTCTCACAGACTTTCCTGACAAGGGTGGCTTCTAACTGTGATCCTCAGATTTCCGCCTCATGAGTGGTTAGGATTCCAGGCTTGAACCACCAGATCCTGTCCAGTAATTTTTAATTACTGAACTTCTTATTTTTATAGATCCTCTTTGACTTGCTATTTTTACATGTTTCAGTCCTGATAAATGGATTATTACAATAAATCTGTGCATTTCATTTATATTATCTAATTTGATGGAAACATTTATTGTATGGTATTTTTACATGTAATGTTCTCTATTTCATTCATATGTGATTTTACTCAATTGATTTTTTTCTGCTTTTTAGGATTTGATCTTACTAAAGCTGTCAATTTTATTCATCTTCTATAATAACTACTTGTTAATTTCATTATTTCTGTGTTTTTGTTCTGTTTTATTTTTATATCTGCCTGAAGTATTTTCCTCCTTTGCTAAGACTTGTTCTTCCCATTCCCTACAACATGAAATTAAAGTTACAAATAGTTTTTCTATTTTTGACCTTAAAATTTTCATATGGGATTATTTCTTTTCAATGTATTTACAGTAAAAATTTGTTTCATATCATTACTTCTATTTTCCTTTTTAAATTATAACTTACTGTGTTTTTATATTCATTTGTTTCCAAATGTTTTCTTATTTCTCTGTGACTTCTTTCACAATATGGTGGTTTCATTCCTATATGACTGTGTATTTTCTAGTTTTCTATCTGTTATTGATGTATAGTTTCATTCAATTGTAATAAGAATAAATATGTAATATGACTATAAATTTTTAAATGTCTTAAAATTTGCATTGTGCCTCACACATAACACAGATACTATACTATATTATAACTTATACAACCGTCTGCTTCCCGCACAAACATTGAATTCAACATGTGTTAAATATTTTCAGTGTGCTCTAACATCTATTGAAATTCTTTCATCTTTCAGGCATATATGTTAAGTTTACCTTCCTTTTCCTTAAAGTTAGGTAGAAGATGTTTATTAAAACAAAAACACCTCCAGGCATTTTTTCCCTTGCCACGGTAACACACACACACACACACACACACACACACACACACACACAAATACAGTATTACATGTAGTACAACTTTTAGACAGTGAAACATCTGTCTACTTGTATTGCTCAGTGATTGTACAGAGACACAGAAAGTTGTCAAGGTTTATAAGTACAACATAGTCTACTATGGTGAATATAAATAAAGTATAGCTTCATTTGGGTTTAGCTCTATCAAAAATAAATGAAAACATTTTTTTCTTTTTACTTTTTTGGTACTGGGAATAATACTCAAGATATTGTCCATGCTAAGCAAGTTATTTACCACTAATTCTATCCCCATAAAAATTAAAACATTTGACTAGATCCTTAAGCATGATTTCAACACTTGGAAACATGACACTGTTGATAGATGATGAAGCAGAATATGGAACAAGTGAACTTCTCGCAAGAAAAAGTGGTGAGAAAGCATAATAGAAAATTAAAATGTTACCAATTTAGGTTAATTTTATTTTATTGTATTTGGTACAACACTAGAAGAAAAAGAGAATCTCTAGAAGTAATTGGCTGGTTTTTAAGCAAGAAAAGAATGGGAAAAGAGAAATGTTGAAATTTTGGAACTTTCAACGTTTGTACTGCTTTTGAACTATGAAAGGAAGATAGGAGTGATAAAAGCTTTAAATAACAAATGCCAATAAAACATTTAATCTCATTAAAATTGCCTCTGGGAAAAGTTCTGCTTAAGTGTGTGGCACCTGATAAAATCTTTCAATGAATTAAACAGCTAGGAACAAAGATATCACTAAATTTGTGGACTTTTAGAGATGACTGACAACCTCAAGATGGGGCTCTTTAAACTAAGAACAGAGGAATACAGAGAGTATCACTCTATCTCATTTTCTCTTTTTTTTCTTCCATTCTTTCTTTACAATGTATGCGTTCATATACACATATGTATGTATACTAAATGTATAACAGAAATTCATATATAATATAGCACATACAAACACATAATACAGCATTATAAATACATATATAAATATAATTACAATATTTGAAAAAGTCCTGAAAAGATCTGAAATATAGTCACTGATTTTTACTTTTGTGTGCACGTGCGATACTAATGGTTCGAAGACTGAGCCTTGCACTTACTAGGCTGACACTATACTATATGCCTAGTCCTGTTTTTCACTGATTTTATTTTTGTCAGTTGTGGGGTTTGAACTCTGCTCCTGGGCACTGTCTCTCAGTTTTTCAACTCAAGGCCAGTGTTCTACCACTTGAGCCACAGCACCACTTCTGGTTTTCTGGTTATTTGGAGATAAGAATTTCATGGACTTTCCTACCCAAGCTGGCTTTGAACTGTGATCCTCAGATCTCAGGTTCCTGAGTAGCTAGGATTATAAGCATGACCACTGGTGCCCAGCTCATTGATTATTTTTAAGATAAAATTTGCTTTCTACCCATGCATGTACCTGAACCATGATTCACCTACTATATAGGCTTCCTGGGATCCTGGATGTGTATCACTAAATCCAGCTTCCCTTACATGAAGATGTAGTCCTGCAGGATTTTCTGTAATTTTCTGTGGCCTACCACCACAATCCCAATCATAGCCTCCCCTATAGCTTGATATTAAAGGGATAAGTTACTGATTCAAGCTATTTGTATTGAGAATGGGTCACACTAATTTCTGCCCAAACTGTAATCCTCCCATAAGCAGTCTCCCAAATAGAATTTTAGGTGTAGGGCTCTGGTACCAATATTACCTACTGATTTTTGAATCAATTTTATTGTAAAAAACTCAAATATTAATCTATTGTATTACTTAAATATCTTTTTAAATTTTACATTTCTAAGAATAACTTTTATGTCAAACATAAAAATTAAAAAAAATTAATATGAAGAATCAGTGATCCTTATTCCTTCAATTTCAAACAAATATTTTTTACAGTGAATATAGGGATCCAAACAAGATCTACTTATGTCATTTTGTGGTCATGTTTCTTAAGTGCATGTTAGTATACAGTTTCTGCCTATTTGTCAAAAAAGCTAATGTTTTTCAAAATACAGTGAAAGGGTAAGCAACATCAACATTTTAAGAGATACAAGGCATTAAAGCTCATCTGTCAGTCAGAAATACTCCCAATGAATGCCAAAATTCCAGATCTACCACTAGAGTCAAGTTGACTCGTATTTCTGAATTTCATTCAATTATATCATTGAGTAAGTTACTCTTACCTCTTGTATTTTGTACAGATTATGATAATATTTCATAGATTATGGCTTCTTAACCTCCCACCAAATCTCACAAAAAGATTCAGGAAATCCTCCTATCTTTCATTTATGTTTAGGATAATATTCATCATTAGTCAGATGTATTGGCTTTGTCTATTAGTTGTAAATTACTCAACGTTTACCTTGTAGTTTAGACAACTACTGTTGATCATCATACCAGAATATTGTTTCACTAGGGTTTGTCAAATGACAATATATTGATTATGTCATTTTTTTATTTATAAGCTGAAGCAATTTTAAAGATCAAAATTTTTCTGTAATATGAAGTTACACTGGCATCCAGTTTTTATAAGAAAAGTGAAGTAGCTTCCATGCTTCTTTACCAGTTTACAAAATTGATCCAATAAGAACTTGCAAAGTGAATCTGCCAGTAAATAATATAATTAACTCATACATTTTAATGTATTTGATTGATACATTTGAATTTAATGTGATTATTAGTGTTAGTATTTTTGTCCTTTTTGGGGCATACACTCAGGGCCTAGACACTCTCCCTGAGCTACTTTGTGCTCAAGACTAACACTCTACCACTTTGAGCAACAGCTGCACTTCTAGTTTTAGAGTTGTAAATTGGAGATAAGTGTCTCATGAAGAATTTTCTGTACAGGCTGACTTCCAACCCTGATCCTCAGATCTCAGCCTTCTGAGTAGCTAGGATTACAGACATGAGCCAGCTGATTATTATTTTTGATACTCAAATTATCTCGAATTTAGCTCGAAGAAAAACTTAAAACTAGTCTCTTGCATCATTTTAATAGGATAAATATTTTCTTTTTTGAAATGACCTGTTTATTGGTCTGACAACATGATCTAAGTTCATTTTGTACAGCACACCTGCTTTTGAGATTCAAGGATCTCTACTTGTTTTAATTGGGATATCATATGTTAAAGATAATCATCTCTATATTAGTGCTACTCATTACAACTAGGTATATGTTTGGTTTTCATGGAAATCAAGGAAATCGATACATCTTGTTGAAAATTACATAATAAGTATTTCTACTGATCTCATGTCTTGTTTATCATGTTAAAAATCTCTGTTTCTTTTTTATTGTAAAGATACTGTACAGAGGGTTACAGTTACATGAGTGAGGTAATGAGTACATTTCCTATCCAACATTGTTAACCCCTCCTTTGTTTTTCCCCTATTCCTTCCCTCCTTACTTCTCCAACTTCTTCCCACCTCCAAAGCTGGAAAGTTTATTTTCAACATAGAGTCTTGTACATCTAATTGTTACAATGGGTCAACCAATATCACTGTTGTTTTTAATGTACTATGTGATTTATTTTGTTTCTTTTGTATGTTCTTCTCTCATGGTATAATCCCTGTTGTAACTGTATTTGATTCTGGTGCCCTGCATCTTGTATATACATTTTTCTAATTTGGTGAGGGGAAGGGAGGTAACAAAATGCTGAAACAAAAATCTTTGTTTCTTTACTCATGTAACTTTAACCCTTTTAAACAGAATCTTTGCAATAAAATAAAATTTTTAAAAAAGTCTTGATTTCTGCCAGATGCCAGATGGTTCACGTTTGTAATCCTACCTATTCAGGATTTTGAGATCTGAGGATTGTGGTTGGAAGCTATCTCAGGCAGAAAGTTCCTGTGAGACTTTTATCTCCAATTAAACACTCAAAAACTAGAAGTGAAAGAGTGACTCAAAGTAGTAGAGCACTAGCCTTGAGCAAAAGAGCTCAGGGACAACAGTGTCCAGGCCCTAAGTTCAAGCCCCATGACCAACACCAACATCAAAAATTTTTGGCTTCTTATCATATTGAAAAAAAATTATTTATTTAATCTTGCAATATCTATTAAAAAATTTAGTATAGCCTAAGAGATACTTCTCAGAAGAAGAATAGCAAATAGACACATGAAGAGAAGGTCAACATCCCAAGTCATAAATTGAATGCAAATCAAAAAAAAAACTGAGATTCCTATCACCACAGTTAGATTGGCCTCCATCAATAATTCAAACAACAACGGTGTTGGTGGAGATTTGGGCAAAAAAGAGCCCTATTGCACTGCTGGTGGGAATGAAATCTAGTACAACCAATGTGGAAAGATGTTTGGAGGTTCCTCAAAAAACTAAACACAGAGCATATTACTCAGCCATACTACCACTTGGCATCTACTCATAACATCATAAGTGAGGATACAATGAAGAATTTTAAACATCCATATTCATTGCTGCACTATTCACAATAGTTAATTTATGGAAACAGCCCAGATGCCCTACAACAGATTAGTGAATTGATAAAATGTGGCACAAAGAACAAGAAGGAAATCTCCTTTAATTTGATTTATTTGGGGCTTTATATTTAAGCTATTCTCCATCCCTTGAACAAAATGTTTGCATTAGCTAGTCCTTTCAACAGTTTCTCTTCTCATTATCATATTTCTTAGTTACAAACCTTACCTTGAACAGAAAATCATTCACTCGAATATTTGGGGTTGTTAATAACTGTTTTTCCTCAACACTGACTGCCTTTTTATGTTACTAGGGAGGATATTCTGAGTGGTAATGAGATAAAAAATGACTACTTATCAGTAACTCAGTTGAAATTCAGGTTAAAGTGATTACCTGTATAGTTTAATTGTATGCCCTCACTGGTCCCCTTTACCGTATGTAATTGAAAGTCAGCTACATGATTTCCTTAACATAATTACTATATGCCGCTTTTTAATCATGTTGTCAACTTCAATTTCTTTCTTGCTCTTAGAAAAGAAGCTTATAGAAAAGTGATGCTGTAAGGTAATACCTTATTTCACTTGTGTCAATGTGTTTTTAAGATGCAATTTTTTTCAGCTGATTTCTGAAGTGAGATAAGTCAAAAGTAGATTTTTTAAATAATATTATGTCAAAATTACTGAACACTTGCTTTAGGAATATAAGAACAATGTGCATTTTGCATTTAGAAGAATATATATTTTAAGTAAGTGTTCTCAGCATCTAAAAGAATAACTTGAATAAGTATCCTTTTTTTCTATTAAAGTTTAAAACTTTATGCAAAGACTTTAAAAAATGGAAAGATTTTCCAAAAACTGAATACAATTTGGCTATGTAGTCTTTTGCAAATTACATAAGTTCAGCTATGCTTGGATCAGCAGGATTTACTGACATCTTCCTTGTACGTCAATCACATTAGAGAATACAATTAGGGAATCCAAGTAATCACTTCCTCTCAGATACAGCTACCAACAGATGAACGTACTCTTTGTTATATAAAGAATATTTTATTAATTCTAAATTACACTTATTTCTATTCAAAACATTCTAAAAGGAAACATAGGCTGTTAGTTAGATTATTTAGTAATTGTAAGTAGAATGATCCAAGAGAGAATAATCAATTTTCTAATTAGTTTCAGACTTGTCTTATCAAAATAAGTAAAGAATTTTATACTAGAAGCATAGAAATATTCAGCTTTATCTATTTACAATATTTTTCCTTGTTCTATGTCATTTTAGTTAACAAAATAGTGTTAAATGGCAGATTTTTATAAAAATAAACAATTAGAAAATTTATTTTAGTTGGGCATGGAGACTCATGCCTGTAAGCCTAGCTGCTTTGGAGACTGAGATCTTGGGATCACAGTTGAAAGCAAGTTTATGTATGAAAGTTTGTGAAACTTATATCAAACTAACCAGAAAAAGGATGGCATTAGAGTTGTGGCTGAAGTGGTAGAGCACCTGCCTTGAGCACAAAAGCTCAGAGACAACACCCAGGCCTCGAGATCAAGCTCCAGAACCAGTCAAATAAACACACACATGCACACACACACACACACACACACACACACACACACAGAATTGTTCACATGAAACCTGGGAGGAAATTCATGTCTGTGAGTGTGTGTGTGTGTGTGTGTGTGTGTGTGTGTGTGTGTGTGTGTGTGTGTGTGTGTCTTTGCATGGTAGAAAAGTATAATAGACCTTTTTTTTCTGAGTCCAACAGAGATAAATCCAAGTGGTGGTTAGCCTTTTTATTTGCATGCACATATATAGGCACAAATTTGTCATCTTTTAATAACTTCATATTTTTGTATCTATCTATCTATCTATCTATCTATCTATCTATCTATCTATCTATCTATCTATCTATCTATCTATATAAAAGTCTTAGAAGAAAACTAAATAGTACGTTGATTTTCCATTAGCTTCTTTTTGTTGCAAGGTGCTACATAAGCATTTATCGATTCAAGACTTTGGGCAAAACATAATAAAAATTTGGTGGAAAGGTTTCTTTACAAAACCAGCTTCATATTCTGCATAGTAAGAGGATATTGCTTAGATAAACTTTTGTAATTCAAATTGTAAAGAAGACCAATTAATAAACAAAAAATTAAATCCAGATGATTCTATTTGTTTTCTTTCCAATCCTTTCGTTTACACACTAGCAATGTGTTACACATTGCTGGGGGCTAGTGACTCATAACTATAATCCTAGCTTCTCAGGAATGTGGGATCTGAGGATCACAGTTCAAAGCCAGCCTGGGCAGGAAAGTCCATGAGACTCTTATATCCAATTAACCACAAGAAAACCAGAAATGGAACTGTGGATTAAATCATATACTGCTAGCCTTGCGCAAAATAGATCAGGGACAGCAACCAGGCTCTGAACACCACAACCTAAATAAATAAATAAATAAATAAATAAATAAAGGCTAGACAACATATTCCCAGCATAGTAAAATCAAAACAATATTCAATATTAATTTAGGTTTTTGCATGAAACAGAAATATTAATCATTTTACATACATACACAGACATATATATGCATATGCATAAATATACATACAGTGGATAGTATAGACTGATACTACAGAATAATTGCATGCTACCACCAGGAGAAATAAAGGCACCTGGAAATAAACTCCCATTTCTTAATGAGTACCAAAAGCATATTATATATTTTGTGATATAATATATTAATTTTATGAGACATTGAGACAAACAGAACTATTATGGATAAAGTTTAAAATCTGCTATTGTTATAGTTTTGGAATGTAAAATCAAACATTTCTGATGCAGAAGATAAACAAAATATGGGATGATGTGAATGTTCAATACTTATCATGTTATTAATTTGGAAAATTTCTTGAATCTTTTGGTATAGCTAATCATTTATCTCTATATGTTCATGCACTATCTACATATATATATACATATATATATATTATTTGGTTGGTCGTGGGGCTTGAAATCTGGGCCTGGGTGCTGTCCCTGCACTCTTCAGCTCAAGGCGAGCACTCTACTGCTTGAGCCACAGCGCCACTTCTGGTTTTTGAGAGGTTTATTGGAGATAAGAGTTCCACAGACTTTCCTGCCCGGGCTGGCTTTGAACCGCAATCCTCAAATCTCAGCCTCCTGATTAGCTAGGATTATAAATGTGATCCACCAGTGCCTAGCTTATGGACAAAATATATTGAACCATGATGCTGTAAGACATATTGAAATTCCAAGTATCATATGAAAGCAAACAATGTTACATTATAGTAAAAAGCTATAATTGGAAGATTTCAGTTCTGAGATGGTAGAAATAATAATAAAAAAGTGACCATTTCTTCATGTGTCTATTGGCCATTCTTCTTTCCTCTTCAGAGAAGTTCCTCTTTAACACGTTAGCACACTTATTTATTGGGCAGTTGTTATTTGAAGAGTTATTGTTGGGGGATTTAATATTTGAGTTCCAGGTACATTTTAGATATGAGACGCTTGTCCGTTGTACGGCTGGTGAAGATCTTCTCCCAATCCATGGGTCTATTGATCTTGCTAGCTATGTCCTTTGCCATGCAGAAGATTTGAAATTTCATGCAATCCCATTTGTCCAACCTTTCTTTGATTTGTTGTGTTTCTGGGTCTCTATTAAGAAAATTTCGGCCTGTGCCAAAGAGAACTAGAGATTCTCCTATTTCATCCTGTAATGTTTACAGAGTGCTTGCTTTGACTTCGAGGTCTTTGATCCATTTGGAGTTGATTCTAGCCATAAAAGAAATGCAAATCAAAACAACATTGAGATACCACCTCAACCCATTTAAAATGGCTATAATCAAAAACTCTAATAACAACAAATGCTGGAGGGGATTTGGACAGAAGGGAAGCTCACTGCATTGTTGGTGGGAGTGTAAACTTGTTCAAACACTTTGGAAAGTAGTATGGAGGTTCCTCAAAAGACTCCACATAGAGCTCCCCTGTGACCCAGCAATCCCACTTTTGGGCATTTACCCAAATGTTCACAAACAAGACCACACTAAAGCTATTTACCATAGCTAACATATGGAACCAACCCAGATGCCCCTCAGTAGATGAATGGATCAAGAAAATGTGGTATATCTACACAATGGAATTCTATGCCTCCATCAGAAAGAATGACATTGCCCCATTTGTTAGGAAATGGAAAGACTTGGAAAAAATTATATTAAGTGAAGTAAGCCGTCCCCAAGAAACATAGGTCCCATGGTTTCCCTTATTTACAATAACTAGTATATTTCTGAATCAAGCAGAAAATATCAGATAAGTTGATGTTAGGGAAATGAACCCTAAGTTATGTATTCAAATGTGTTTTTTTTTCTTTCATGCGACTGTGTCTAACACATACGATTATTTCTTTGTTGGTTTGTATGTCCCTCCCCACACTGTATAACCCCTGCTTTCACTGTATTTGATGTTGGTATAATTTGTGGAGGGGAAGGGAAAAAACAAATGGTTTAAATAGGAATACAGGCGGACCCATTGCAACAATGAGATGTACAAATCGTTATGTCGAAAACGAACTTTACAACTTTGGTGGGGGGGGAGGGTGGGGGCCAGGGAGAGGATGGGATGGGAAGGGAAAACAAAGTAGAAGGCTACAATACTTGATAAGAAATGTACTCATTATCTTGTCTATGTAATTGTAACCCCTCTGTACAGTATTTTCACAATAAAATATTTTAAAAATGTGACAATGATTTTAAACTGAGTGTTTCTGTTATCTAGCATAGAAAATGGAAGGAATTCTATCTCCTCAAAAAATTAAAAATCATGGAAATGGAAAAAATTATGAAGTATAAAAATACCCTATGATGCTGAAACTTTCAATTAAAGTCATAACCATTAAAATATAAAATTAACAAAACATAAATATCAGTACCTAGATGAGTATAAAATTAAGAACTGAAAATCAATACAAAAATATAAAAAACTAGAATAGAACACTAGATGGATGTTGAAATTAAGGAGTCAAAGTCAGCATCCAAAAGTGATAGCTGTATACCTAATATTATTGTGGCACTAGTCACAATACCCAAGTTATGAAATCAGAGTTTAACAAGAGATAAATGAATATATGAATGGATATACATGTATATCCATATTAAAATGGTTATATAAAAATGACATGAATATCTTTGGGAAGGTTGTAGGAAGGGTACAGAATTCAAGGGAAAAGGGTGAACAAGTGCAACAGTTGAGCTCACTGGACACTGATGAAAGTGAACTATATATTTTGTGGATATGTGGAGGGACTAGGAGAAAAAGAGGAAAGGGAAGGCATTGTATGAAAGGAGATTAACTCATTACCTGACTCATGTAATTGTATTCCCTCTGTACATCATCTTTATAATAGCCATAAAGTAAATAAAAATTTAAAAAATATGAAAGCGTGTAGAACCAAAGTAAATCATTCCTTCATTAAGTTTCTTATGGCAAATAAGGTCATAGTTGTTACTACTTGAGAGTACCTCTCAAGAATTTAGAAATAGTTTGTGGGAGATGTTTGGAAGTTTGAGAAACGATATAGTCAAATCTCAGAACACTGACTGTAGAGATTTATGAGTGACTCAGGTGGGAGTTCAGAAGACCAAAATACCAAAAGTAATACAAACATTGAGGGATAGGCTCATAAAGTTTTATATGAGAATAGGTACTCCACAGGTAATTGGACTGGAAGATTTTTGTTACATTGTGACAAAGAATCTGTGAATATTTTGTCCATGTTTTGAGATTGAGAATGATGTTGGATTTAAAAACAATGGACTAATTGTTTTAGTGGAGAAAATTACAAGACCAAATAGAATTCAGGCTGTAACATGGTTATTGTTGGCTATATTAAGCTAGACATGGTAAGTCTGAAAATTGGAAACAAAAAGGAGAGCAAAATCCTTTGAACACTTGCAGCTTTTCCATTAAGACTAGGTAAAGTTGGATCTAAGTTATGCACCACTTCTGGAAAGATAAGCACCATTTAAAAGAAGCAAAGGTGTAGCCTAGGCTAGTCTTGAACTAGAGATCCTCCTGCTTTACCCTCCTCCTTGATCATCACTTCTTTGTTGATGTTTTTGTTTTCTTTTACTTTTGGTTTCTTCGTTTATTTATCTATCCTTGGAGAATAAGGAGGTACAGAAATGGTGGGTATGGAAATTAGGGGAAAACTGGGAGGGAGGGAATGTGTGACATTGTTCAAAAAGAAATGTACTCTTTACCTTACTTATGTAAGTGTAACCCCTCTGTACAGCATCTTTACAATAACAATAAATATGAAAGGAAAATAGAAAATGCGGTATATATACACAATGAAATTCTGCTCATCCATCAGAAAGTGATATTACACCATTCATGATGAAATGGAAATACTTGGGAAATTATATTAACCGAAGGAAGCCTGACCCAAAGAAGCATAGGTTGCATGGTTTCCTTTTTTTTGTTAATTAGAACGTGCCTACAAATCTACAAGTAAACACAATGGATGGTAAAGGAAAAAATACACTGGGATATGATAAATGATACAAGTCTTTAGGCATTCAGAGTGAGACCAAAGGAGGATATTCTAAGGAAAGGATTACAAAGGCACAATAGCTATGAGCATCTGACCATATAAAATGATATTTATCAAAATAAACTCCAAGAAATGAAAATAAGATTTTTTTCTTTGTTGCTATTTTTGTTTTCATATATTTTTTGTTTGTGTGTTTATCTGTCTTTGGGAGGGTAAAGGTTGGAACAGAAACTCTGGGACAAAGGGTGAAAAAAATTCAGCAGTGATATTCACTAGACACTAGATTGAATTTGAAAAATACAACTTTTGGATGTGAACATGAAGGAAAAACTGGGAGACAGTGAGAGAAGGAGTGACATTGTTCAAAGGAAATATACTCTATCTGATTTATGTAACTGTAACCCTTTACATCACCTTTACAGCAACAAATATTTTTTTAAAAAGAAAAAGAACTGGAGTGGATATGATTAAATATTGGAAATATATGTAAATAGGAAATACATACACATGTGAAATGTATTATATGCATGTATGGAAATACCATGAAAACCCTGTATGAAGTGATTGAGATTTACACTTATGAATAAGTAAAGGCACTGTATATAGGTAATTTGTATGATTTAAACAGAAAAGTATTTGCAAGTATTCCAACTTAAATATACTAATTTTACTGGACGGCTGAAACTGGAAATTATGTGCAACAAATATTCAATTTTGCTATAACAGTGACATCTTCTTTCTTATTTAATCCTTTTTTAATGTTTTTTAAAATTGATTTCATGTGGTTTTGTAGCGGTAACCAAATATCTGAGACTAAATATCAGACTGGGCACTAGATAAACAAAAGTGTTTATTTAGCTCACACTTTCAGAGGCTAAAACCCATAATCAGTCAACCCTAGACAGCTCTTTTGACTACATCACCAAATGGCAAATGAAATAATGATAGAGATTGTGAAAGATGGAGCAAGTATTCTGAGTGGAATAGGTCTAATTTTGATCTTTTTATAAGAACTCACTCTTGTGAGACATATCATTCCAACAAGAGTGTTAATTGTATGATAATTCCAATGCCTTAATTACCTCCAGTGAATCTCTATTTTTAAATGTCCTATAGCACCCTAAACACAGAGGAGGTACTCTTCCAACACATGAAATTTTGGGTTAAAAATCACATAAAACTATATCTCCTTTGAAAAGAAATATATATATATATATATATATATGTAACAGAATGATGAAACAAAATTCATAAGTTGGAACCCAATATGTGTGATAATTCATCTTGATTACCAACTCCATTGGACTGAGAAATATTTAGGCGATTAGAACAATAAAAGTCTGTGAAGGTGTTTCAAGAAAGAACTGAGAGGGCAAGAATGGAATTCTATGCCTCCATCAGAAAGAATGACATCGCCCCATTTGTTAGGAAATGGAAAGACTTGGAAAAAATTGTATTAAGTGAAGTAAGCCAGGCCCAAACAAACATAGGTCCCATGGTTTCCCTTATTTGCAATAACCAGTATACGTTTAGGACAAGCAGAAAAGGTCAAAAGCTATGTACTTAGGACCACATAAGATGATGTTAAGTGAAATGAACCCCGAGATAGGGACACAACTTGTTTTTTTTTTCTTTCTTGCTATTGTTTTTTAACGTATCTAAAATGTACTATGTGATTGTTTTTGTTTCTCTTCTATGTTCTTTCCCCATGGTATAAGCCCTATTTTTACTGTATTTGACATAGGTGCCCTGCATCTTTTATATACATTTTTCTATACATTTTTCTAATTTGGGCAGGGGAAGAGAAATAACAAAATGCTGAAACAAGGATACAAGTTGATCTATTCTAACAATGACATGTACAAGACACTATGTTAAAAACGAACTTTACAACTTGGCAGAGGGAGGAGGGAGTTGTGGAAGTGGGAAAGGAAGGGATGGTAGGGGAAAAACAAAGGAGGTAACAATGCTCAATAGGAAATTTACTCATTGCCTTACTCATATAACTATAACACTTCTGTATATTATTTTTACAATGAAAACATAAAAAATATAAAAAAGAACTAACTTTAGGGTGACTAGCACCATCAAATCAGTTGAACTCAAAAAGAGAATGAAAGAGACTATACTACAATCATTCTCTCTGTTCTGTTCTTGTTCACAAAAAGTTGAAAAACTTCTTCCTACCACTCCCACTGTCATAATATGTTGTTCAAATGTGGGGCCAACTGCTATGGACTTCTCAAACCATGAGGCAAAATATTTTTCTTACCTTAATTTGTCACAGGTACTGTTTCAGAGCTAAAATATAATGCTCAGTTTTAGGAAGTGATTAAATTATGATCCTGGTGTGCTTATAACTGGTATTGGCCCTTTAATAAAATAGTGTTCCCTAACCACCCTTCACTTTTCTGTGTTTTCTCCCATGCAAGTATATAGGATTTGTTCTTTTTTCCCTGTTTTTGTTCTATGAAAATGCTATCAGAAACTGGTATCTGTGAGGAATTGACCCTCATCAGACACTGAAATTTTCAGTTCCTTACTTCTAATCTCTTGAATCCCTAGAAGTAAAGTTCAATTATTTACAAAACCAAGTCTAAGGGTTGATTTTTTTTTATTATTTGTATCAGTAGGAATTGACTAAGACAAATAGAAATCTATTTCTCAAAGTTCTAGAGGATCTAAATTTAACATTAAGGTGCTGTAAAATTGGTTCCTGCTGAGGCCTTTCTTCGTCTTGCAGATGGCCAGTTTCTTGCCTTTTCCCTGTGTGCATGCATGCATGTTTGGTTTCTCCTATTAAAAGGACACTAATCCTATGGCATTAAGGTCCACTTTAGCACCTCACTTAATCTTAGTTACCTCGCTCAAGGCCTACTCTCCCCTTAAATATAGTCCCAATGGTGCTTAGGATATCAATGTTAATTTGGGAGAAGTAAAAGATCCACTCCATACTCCATAATACTATCCACTTCATAATACTCCATAATATTAAGTGATCAGTTCTCAACTACTTGTGCTCAAATAGGTTAATGCTAATTCCTTTGCCCTGGAATGTTGCTTGTTTCATTCATGGACATAACTACCATTGATGAATGTTAAAATTAATTTGCAAGTAGTTACATAGTAAATTATTTAATGCACTTTTATATGTATATACTTTTATAGAGAGCTGTTTCTCTCCCAAAAAATCTTATGTTGCAGTCCAAAATTGAACATCAGAATTTAATTATATTTGGAAATAGGGCTTTTGTAGAAGTAATTGGGGCTTTTAAGGTGGCTCCTAATCTAGCATGACCAGTATCCTTAAAATAACAGAAAATTAGTGCATAGATATCTATATAAGGAGGAACACAGGAAAGCAAAGTGAAAATATAGCTATCTACAAAACAAGGGGAGAGGCTGAAGATACATACAACCTTACTATAATTGACCATAGACTTTTTATCTCCAGAACTGTAAGGGAAAAAGTTAGTTTATGTAGATTATGTCACACAGTATGTGGTGTATTGTTATGGCTGTCTGAGCAAACTAATATAACTGTTCATTTTTTATAGCAGATCTTTAAAAATAATTGATCAAGGCCTATGTTCTTTTTTAGAAAAAGTTATTAATCATTGCATGAAAATTTTCATGATAAAGGGGTTGGGCTTCACATCTCCAAATCAATGAGATGCCAACTGTTCTTTTTAGATGATTTGACCAAATGACAACCTTGTAAAACTCCCACTCAAGCATACCACATTAAGTGCAAATATAAGAACTCTGTGCAATTTATTCCTTTTATAATCTGTCAATATATTTAAAATGTCCTAGTAACCCAAGGAAAATCTTCCACACACACACACACACAAATCATCTTCTCGGTCACTTCCTAAGTAAAAGCTTCTCATTTAGAATCTTGTTTTGTTTGATTGATGAAAGGAGAATGTGAAATGCATTTGGAGATCTGAGAACCTGTCTCAGTTTTACACTCAGATATTAGCCATTGATTTTAACTAGGGTTCTGAATTGCCTCTGTTCTGTGACTACCTCCCTCTTTCCAATTTAAATATTGTAAAAGAAGAACCTAGAGACAGTAATGTTATCAAATCATAAGAGTTCATGTGGATGAATTGGCTATTTAAGTCAATCCCTGTTGTATTACTTATAATGTCTAAGCCTTCCTGGAGTCCCATAACTATCACTATTTGCATCTTCCTTTTTAACATTATAAGTTACTTAAGTCTAATTTCAAAAATCACATCCAATAAAAATAATATAGTATTCATTTTCCTATGACTGGAATTTTTACTTTTAGTTCAATATTGTTTTGGAAAACATATCCATGTTATTTTATAAGGTATCATGTTGTCATCTTTTAATTCCCCATAGTACTCCATTATATGAACTTCCTATTTGACCTATTTCCCTGTGAATTGCCATTATGGTCATATCTATGGAATATAAAGAAGAGCTGTGATATGTAAAGTTTTATACTTGTTTTGCATTTCCCATAAATATTTTATTTCATATACTTGTGAGTAGAAATGCCAGTCCAATAACTATGCATGTGCTCATTTTTAATGGTGGATCATAAGTACAAAAAAAAAGTTTGGGGGCTGGGAAGGTGGCTCAGTGGTAGAGTGCTTGCCTTGCATGTATGAGGCCCTGGGTTCAATTCCTCAGCACCACATAAGCAAAAAGAAAAAAGCCAGAAGTGGTGCTGTGGCTCAAGTGGTAGAGTGCTAGCCTTGAGCTGAAGAGCTGAGGGACAGTGCCCAGGCCCAGAGTTCAGGCCCCACGACCGGACCCAAAGAAAAAAAAAAGTTTGTATCATTTATCAGTCTGTGCTAGTAGCCATATTCTCTTTCCAAATTGCCTGAATGAGTCTGCTTTGGATTTGACAGTTAGGCTTCTTTTGTTGTTGTTTTTGCTGTTGTTGTTGTTGTTGTTTTAATTTGAACATGTATTATTTTTAAGATGGACAGAAGCACTTTTGATCACACTATATAAATTAAATTAAATGTATTTGAATGCATGGTCATATTATGGATAGCCATTCTCTTTATCTTCACAGTTGTTTAGATTATTTAATTTTTAATTTAATAAAGTATACTTTATCAATTGTTTCCTTTATAACTAGTTCTATTTATTTTCCATCTATCCCACCTTATAAAAGATTTTTATTATTTTAAATAATGTATTGTAAAGGTGATATACACAGGGGTAACAGATACATGACAGGCAATGAGTACATTTCCTTTTGAACAGCAACACCACCTCCTTAATTCCCTCTCAGTTTTTCCTTCCTAACTTTCCTCCCCGCAAAGAGGTATAGCTCATTTCAAACATACTGTCTAGTGGATTTCACTGCTGAATTGATTCACACTTTGTCCCACAGTTTCTCCACTGAAGACATTTTTCCATGTTAATTTCTGGAAGAATTTTACATTTCAGATTGAGAGTTTTCAAACTTCTAGTGTAGATTGTCAGGAACAAGTCTATGGTATAGAAAAAAATCAAATATTTAATGACATTACAATGAATGGTATTTTAGAAGACTGATAGAACTTCATTTGAGAACATTAAGGAGGAAAATTGCCTTGGTAAGATTTGGGTTATCACAGAATGGTTTTGAATTCCATCTGCAAGAATCATTCTTCAATTCTAGATCAGTTACAATTTCTGAGGGTGAATTAAAAGAAGTGCAGATTTGTCTGGGGACTGGTGATTCATGCCTGTAATTCTAGCTACTCAAGAGATTTGAGGATTAGAACTGAGTATTGCAGTTTGAAAACAGCCTAGACAGGAAAGTACCTGACATTCTTATCTAATTAACTACCAAAAAGCCAGAAGTGGAGCTAAGGCTCAAGTGATAATGTGCTAGCCTTGAGCAAAAATGCTCAGTCCCTAAATTCAAGCACTAGCACAGGCACACAAAAACAGGCAAATAAGTGAAGATGATCCAGAGATCAGATACTGACCAAAACTGCTGACCTTCTAAACTGAGGAAAGATTAGAAAATTGGGTCTCTGTAAAATTAAGAATAGAAAAATGGACCTGTAATTATCAATACTAAAAAATATGTAGTCAGTCATTCAAAGAAGTAGTCTGTCTGGCATTTTTATGAACTTAGATGAAATAAAGGTGTTTTTTTAAAACTAGAGTTATCTGGGCCTGTCTCCCTAAAATGATTAACAACAGACTTATTTTATTAAATTCCAGTTCTAGATAGAAATTTAGTCTTTGAACCCTTTAATTCTATGTGTTAACAAGTCAAACTATTTTTTCCATATGGATATCCAGTTGGCTGAGCATCATTTTATGAAAGAAAATTTATTACCCACTACAATGACATATCAGTTTTAAAGTAAATTGAATGACCTTTCTCTGGGCTTTGGAGTTTTTATTTCACTAGCTTATTGTTATTAAAAGTGCCTCGCCATCTTAATTACACTATATTTTTAAGAAATCATGATTTTAATCTTCAATATATTTTTTTGTGTTTAAGCCTATGTAAATATATGTAAACATGTTTATTATGACAATACAAAACACTAACTGTGATATAGAGTTGTTTTGAACCTAAATATTGCTTTGGGGAGAAATAACATTGAACTAGAATTAGATGGGCTGAAAAAAATCCCAGAGCTTAGACTTATAGTATTCATGCTTGAGGTATTTAATAAACATTATTCTGTCATACCAAATCTGATAGTGGTAGAATGAACCTATTAGAGAGCTTACCAAATGATTGCGTAGTATAATTAGAAGTACAACATGAAGATAATTATTTTAAATGAGAAATATTCTGTATTAGAGAAGGCCCACAGTAAGAAAAACTACAAGGTTGTTAGAATGTGTATGAAAAATAATAACTTCTAATAAGGAATTATAAAAGATACATAACAATTATGGGGAAAATGTCCAACGCCGTATCAACTTGTTAAACAACATATACAGATCATTTTGGACACAGATTAATCTGAGAATTTGATACCAACTATTCAGCCAAACTGAATAATAGCTTAGTATATAAACTAAAATATTATAAGGTGTCTGGTAGAACAATACAATTGTTTATTGGAATCCCTTCTCATAATCTGGAATGTTATCTTGCATCATTATTCCTCCACCTGAAATGTTGCTATGTTTAGTGTTCATCCACACTCCCTTAAATATGAAAATCTTTCATACCTACAATTTTTTTCCATTTATAATATTTTTTTTTGCTTTTTTAAATTATTGTGAAAATACCATATAGAGGGGTGACAATTACATGGGCAAGATAGTGAGTACATTTCTTATCAAGCATTATTACCTCCTCCGCTGTGTCTCCATACCATCTCTTCCCTTCTTCACCACCCCACTCCCATATCCAACTACCAACACTCTCCCCAATCCCACCCCCAACCTCACCAAAGTGGTAAAGTTTGATTTACGACACAACGTATTATACATCTCATTGTTGTAATGGGTCGACCTGTAACCCGTTTTAAACAGTTTGTTTTTTCCCTTCCCCTTCACAACTTATATCAACATCAAATACAATGAAAGCAGGTCTTATACCCTGGGGAAGGTACATAGAAAGAAACAAAGTAATCATCTTATAAATGTGTTAGAAACAATAGCAAGCAGAAAAAAAAAAAAAACATTTGAATCTTTATCTTGGTGTTTATTTTGCCTAACATCAACTTGAGGTACATGGGACAATAAAAAGTGACTATGCAGTCTTTGTAAATGTTAACCAATAATGTAACTGATTGTGTGGAAATCCCCTGAACTTATTTGTTAAATGCTATAAAAGCTTTGCTGATTTTGTGCTTGGGGCCTTTTAGCATCACTGGTTACCAAGTGTGCGGAGGACCAAGCTCGAGCTTGCTGTTTCCATTGGTCATGGTCTCTGGTGGTCTTCTGGGGGTCCCGAGTCAGTGTACAACAGGGGTATTTATATGATCAAAACATGGGATCTTACTTTACAATTATGCAAATAAGTGTGATTATCTTTACTCTAGTCAGTCCTGATGTTAAACTTCCTGAGTATCTGGATGTTTGGGCATTCTTTCGAGGTAAGAATACATCCTACCATATAACAGATGCATATCCTTTATATAGGAAGGAATCCTATTCTCTACCTTTTGGATAGGAGGTTGCTTACAATTTGGTGGAGCATTTCTCTCAGAAAAGCAAATATCCTGCCCAACAAATGTTAATTTTTGGGTGAGAAATGCATCACTCAGGAAGGAATGCATCCTGCTGCTTTGCTTTGGAACGTAAGCACTTCTATGATTTAAATACTGTATTTCTTTTTTAAAAAAATTAATTTTATTGTCAAGAGAGGTTACAGCTACATACATAAGGCAGTGAGTGAATTTCTTGTCCAACTTGTTACCCTCTCCCAATGATTTCTCCCACTTCCCCTTTCTCCAACCCCCCCCACAAGTTGTACAGTTTATTTCCAACATGTTGTCTTTTGAGTATCACTGTTGGTTTGGTTAAACCTTTGTCATTTGTCTCACCATTTTGTTGTTCTCCTCACTTCCCTAATTCAGATAAATATATATACAATACCCAGGGTATCAAAATCAAATACAGTGACAACAGGGGAAAATCCATAGGAAAAAGAAAAAAGAAATCACATAGTACATTGAAAACAACAACAACCCTTTGTTTCCATGTGTTGGAGTTAGTTTGACTTTATTTCTGAGTTGGTTTCACCAAGATTCATTTTCCTTAATTTATCTTGCCCCATTTTCCCCGAAATGATTTTGGTCCGTGATATGATGGAGAATTAGAGATGAATTATAGTATTTGACTTAACTGTATAAGAGGGACAAGAAATGAATCTAATAATATGATAGGGAATTAAAAATGATCTGTAGTATTTGACTTAAACTGATAGGTGAATGATGAATAGATTTAAAATATGAATGTACCTAATCTTGTGGATGAGGCTTTCTTGGTATCTAACTAGTTACCTTTTGTAATCCTACCTCTGCACTTTCGTGAACCACATGTTCCCCAACCTGGCTGAGCCATTAACATTCTTTGTTCTATTCCTGGAGAATCCGAGGTACTCCCAGCTCCAGCGGGAAGAATGATATCCTTGGGTGGGGAGCTCATACTTAAAGCTGGCCCAGCCATTAGTTGGAATCTGAAGGGCAATCTTATGATGTTTGATTGTACCTCCCCTTCTCCTCCCCCTGCCCAATAAATTTTAAAAGGTCAAGGTGGGCGGCTGCCCCGGGCTGTCTCCTGGGAACCCGACCTCAGGAGCAATTCTGGAGCGTCAGTTCTCCATCACTCAATAAAATCTTCCAAGTTTTAATTGCAAATTGCGTGGGCTCAGTATTAATATCCCCCCATTACAGTCCCTTAATCTTAAGGGAAGCAGATGAATGAATAGCTCCTGTACTTCTGGTATGCTCACCATACCTCATTTTCCCCTAGTCTATCTTGCTTCAATATCATATAGAAAATCGATAGATTTTGGTAAACAGAACACAAAAAAGGAATATTGCCTTTATAATTCTGTGTGTTTAAATCTTATCCCTTCAATTGCATTGAGGAACGTGTTTTTTTAGGAAATATAATCCCTCTAAAAAGTAATTTAAAAATATTTCAGAGAAAAGAAATCAACAAATCAAAAGTAGTGTTTGTACAATTAGCTAAAATCGGGGAGAGTCAGGGGAGATGCATGTGTTCCCCCACACACACCAGCTTTGTTGTTGTTTGCAGTATGTGTGTTGACAATGATTCCTATATTCAGATAACTCTTCTATCAAGATAGGAGTCAGTAAGTAAATATTTTTAATCCTTTTCATCCTGAGTGAAAAGTTTTAATTTTGATTTATGTGGACTTACTCAGAGACAATCCATATGGAAAGTAAACTAGGAAGAATCAAGTTTTTGTTTCTGAGTCTTTCAATTATTTATCAAATACTGATCTTAATATTACTGTAATTCAAGATATTTATTTTTTTAGGTAAGCCCCATGTCTGACAAAAACACAGGACTGACAAAAGTAAATAAATGAATTAATTAAAATAAATTTTAAAATAAATGTGTGACTACATATCCCAATAAGGTTTTGACCAAAGGAAACAAGATGGAAATGGCTCAGCTACAGACCTACATTGCAACTTAGGTGAGTGTTAGTTTCACCTCCTCCATCTTCCTATCCAGTCTGCTACCTTATACTTGATACCTTAAATAAAAATGCCTTTCACTGAAAACAGGTTACACAGGTTTTTACCCAAAATTAGGTGACTCAGGCAGCTGCAATCCCAAATGGCAGCCCCTACCCTAATACAATTTCCCTTTGCCTTGTCTGTGCAGCTACAACTGTAAATTTTAACCCTTTCCACAACGCAGTTGACTGCTCTCACGTTCCACATGAACCCAGCCCTATAAAACTGTTCTGAGACACATCTGTAATCCAAGCACTTGGAAGGCAGAGGTAGGATTATGAGTTTGCTGCCAGCCTATGCTACATAGTAAGACAGAGAGAGAGAGAGACAGAGAGAGAGAGAGGGAGGGAGGGAGGGAGAGACAGAGAGAAAGAGAGAGAGAAGTAGAGAGAGAGAAGAAAGAAGAGAGAACAGAAGAAGAGGGGAGAGCAGAGAGAATAGAGATGAATACATAGAGTATAAAATGATTGCATACACGAATATAATTTTGATCACCTATACAAATACAATTTTTAAACTTCTGAAAGGGCTTAAGGAAAAGCTATATTTAAAAATATTTTCTTATGAACACTTAAAAAACACTGAAAAGTTAAAACACTAGCACAACAATACATCAATAAATACATAATTACCAGATTTAGAAAATTTTTTTGTGTGCCAATCTTAGGGTTTGAATTCAGAGCCTGCATACTGTTCCTGAGCTTTTTCATTCAAGGCTAGCACTCTACCATATAGCCCTAGCTCTACTTTTATGTTTTTTTGTGGGAGTGGTAAATTGGAGATAAGAGTTTCACAGACTTTCCTGCCCACAGTACATATGAACCATGATTGTCAGATCTGAGCCTCTTGAGTCGCTAGTATTATAGGTGTGAGCCAGTGGTGCCTGATTTGTATTCCTTATTATACTTGTTTTACTAATTTATCTCTTGTTTCCTTCTTTTGTGTGTATGTGCATGTATGTGTGGGGGCAGGGGCGGGGAGAATGGAATGAATTTTTCACAACAAGTCCAGACAAAATTAATGTTTCCCCTTTGAAAATTTCAACACATGTTCCCTAAAAGTAAAGACACTCTTCTGCAAAACTACACTACTGTATGCCAACGATGAATATGAATGTCTTCCTTCCTCCTTCCTTCCTTCTTTCCTTCCCTCCCTCCCTCCCTCCCTCCCTCCCTCTCTCTCTCTCTCTCTCTCTTTCTTTCTTTCTTTCTTTTTTTCATCGTGGGGCTTGAAATCAGGGCCTGCACAGTCTCTGAGCTTCTTTTGCTCAAAGCTAGCACTCTACCACTTGAGCCACAGCACCACTTCAGCTTTTATTGTTTATGTGGTATTGAGAATTCAAACCTAGAGCTTCATGCATGCTAGGCAAGCACTCTACCAATAAGCCCCAACTATTTTTCTCAATACTATCTAATATACAGGTTAAATTAAAAGTTTTCTATTATTCCCAAAATTGTGTATCTTGTTGATAGTGTTTTTTTATAAGAAGTAGGTTACTAGAGATGGATTAAACTCCAGACCTCATGCTCTATCACTTGAGCCCAATCCTTTTGGCTTTCTGTTTTTCAGATAGAGTCTCAAGATTTTGCCTTGGCTAGCCTTAGACCTTTCTTCTCCTAACTCTGTCCCATAAATGGTATGATTATAGGTATCTGTCACGATGCCTGGCCCCCAAATTGTCTTTCTGGTTGACTTATATTAGAATTAGGATACATCAAGTCTCATGAACTGTTTGGTTATATTTCTTAAGAAGAGTATTTCTCCCTTCTCCTGTTTTTTTTTTTAATGACTTTTCCCTCCCAGTGCTGGTACAGTCTCACACTTGCAAATCAAGGTATTCTACTACTGGAACCACACCTCCAGTCATTTGGTTAGTTTCAAGGCAAGCTATTGCTTTATATCCAGACTGCCCCAGGCTGGGATCCTGCTACTTGTGCTTCACCATGTTTCTGAGGATGGCAGGTAAGGGTCACTGAACTGTGCTTCCTTTGTGGCTGGGATAACAGGTGTGAACTACTGTGCCCAGCTACAGGTTGAGATGGAATCTCCTAAAATGGCTGGCCTCATACTGTGATCTCTGCCTTCTGAGTAGTTAGGATTATAGGCTTGAGCTACTGTGCCTGCCTATAATAACTTTTAATTTGCATAGCATAAGACTCTGGGTTCCATCCTATACACAACTGATGTATTTGCATACTCACTCCCCCTCTACCCACCTCTGCTCAGATAAAACCATCCTGTAAACTGACAGATAAGTCCATCTGATCAATTGTATTCAGCTTAAACATTTTGGCAAGATTACTTCATAAGTGATGCCAGCACTTAAGATTGTGTACCTAGAGGAGGCTTAGAATTTCAGACTAAATGTTTCAGTCATTTTCCTAACGTCATTTACCTGTTTTGTCTTTTCACTTATACTATTTTCTCATTACTGTTTTAATTCTTACATTTGCACTTTGAATACACACAATGTGATGACAATTTTCTTTACTAACATCTTAACGAATGCTGTCAGTGGAGAATCTTCTCTAACTTGTGGGGCAGAAAAAAAGATAAAAAAAAAAACTCTGCTGATAGTCCCATCCAATTGCCACATGCTGCCTGCAAGGTAGCCTGTCAGGGTACTGACATTAAACTCCTGTTCCTTTGTATGTGACCATGTGTCCAAATGATTTTCTTGGCTTAACGTTTTCAGTGAGGAGAACATAGAGATGAACATTCGATTACCACTAAATTGAGAGAACCTGAATTTCTTACTTTAAAAGTTGCTAAAGGGACTGGGGATGTGGCTTAGTGGTAGAGTGTTTGCCTAGCATGCATGAAGCCCTGGGTTTGATTACTTCATAGTACATACAAAGAAAAAGCTGGAAATGGTTCTGTGGCTCAAGTGGTAGAGTCCCAGCCTTGAGCAAAAGAAGCTCAGGGATAGTGTTCAGGCCCTGAGTTCAAGCCCCAGGTCTGGCAAAGAAAAAAGATGTTGCAAAAATAAAATTATGAACTTGTGACTTTAAATGAGCATCATTATTCCACAATACTGTGAATTTCCGGAAATTATGTAATCACTTAATCACAATCAAAAAAAAAAAAAACCTCGGGGAAGGGAGGGAGGGAGGGGATGGTAGGGGGGGGAAATAAAATTATAGTGTTCTTACAAAATTCTTTTTTAGGGATTTTCTTCCATTATTACTCTAGAATTGGTGTTAATATATGTTTTAATACATTGAAATTATTATTTGGTTTTTTAATTTTTTTCAGAGGACTATAGAGACAGAGTGAACTACATTTTCGTAAACAAATTTAAAATGCACAGAATGTTTTGATATACATATACCTAGGGAAATAATTGCAACAGGTAAGCAAGTTAACATTTCCATTGCCTATCACGGTTTTGTATATGTTTATGTGTATATAGTGAATGTATTTATATTTAATATTATAGAATATTGTCAATATTCAATAAAACACTATTAACTATAGCCATGACGTAATACTTATGATCTCTAGATTCATTCATACCATCCCTCAAAATTGTACAATTATACCCTTTTCCCATTACTCTTCTTATTCCTCTATTCATCCCAGTCTCCTTATACTTAAATTAACATTACATTTTCTGATTCTGTATATTCAACTTCTTTTTAAATCATTACATAAAAGGAATATCTTTATTTTTCTGGTCCTAGGGCTTGAACTCAATCCCTGAGATTTTTGCCAAATGCTAGTGCTCTACTACTTGAGTCACAGTTCTACTTACAACACTTTGGCTAATTAATTATACATAAGCGTCTCACAGCCTTTCCTGCCTGTGCTTGCTTTGAACAGAGATCCTCACATCTAAGCCTCCTGAGTAGCTTGAATTACAAACTTGAGCCACCAGTGCCTAGTGGAAGATCTATTTTTTGTTTGACTTACTTCACATAATATATTGATCATAATCCAAGTTCTACAGGTATTTATTTTCTTCTTTACAAAGGTGAATATTCCAAGATAATTGTATATGTATGTGTGTGTATGTACATCACAATTTCATTTAAATGTCCTTGTAGGACATTTAGATTGATTTCAATTCTAAGTTATTGGGAATTAGGCCATAAATACTAAGGCACAGATGCCTTTAAGACGTATGGATATTTTGTGGATATGTACCCACAAAAAAGATTCTGGTTCTTTTAGTAGTTTTATTTTCAATAACTTAAACAAGATACTGATTTCCATGATTGAAACAATGAACATTCCTAAGCAAGAATAGACAATAATTCTCTTGAGTATATGTTTTCACAAAAACTTGTTACCTCTTATCATTTTGGCAATAGCTATTCTAGCTTGTGTGAGATAATTTCACATTGTGGGATTAATTTGCATTTGATTCAAAATACAGACTACTGAGTACTTTTGCTGACTTGCTTTTACTGTGGAGAACTTTTTAATTTTTTCAAAATTTTTTATTATGAAAACACCATACAGAGGAGTTACAATTACATGGAGAAGATAATGAGTACATTTCTTATCAAGCATTGTTGTTTTCTCCTTTGTTTCTCCTTCCTATCCCTTCCCATATCCGGGCCCTCCATATCCTTCCATTTTGCCACCACCACTCACCCCCCCGCCAAAGTTGTAAAGTTCGTTTTTCGACATAATGACTTGTACATCTCATTGTTGCAATGGGTACACTTGTACCCTTATTTAAATGACTTGTTTTTTCCCTTCCCTTAAAAAATTATGCCAACATCAAATACAATGAAAGCAGGGGTTATATCATGGGGGAGGGACATACAAAACAACAAAGAAATCATCTTATAAATAAGTTAGAAACAATCTCATGCAAGTAAAAACCATTTGAATACGTGTTTTGGGGTTCATTTCACCTAACATCAACATATTTGACCATTTCTGCTTGTCTCAGACAAATGCTAGTTATTGCAAATAAGGGAAACCATGGGGCCTATGTTTCTTTGGGCTTGGCTTACTTCACTTAGTATAATTTTTTGCAAGACTTTCCATTTTCTAACAAATGGGGCAATGTCATTCTTTCTGATGGAGGCATAGAATTCCATAGTGTATATATAGCACATGTTCTTGATCCATTCATCTACTGAGGGACAGCTGGGTTGGTTCCACATCTTAGCTATGGTAAATACTGCTGCAATAAACATAGTTGTACTGGTAGCTTTAGTGTGGTATGTTTGTGATCCTTTGGTAAAAACCCAAAAGTGGGATTGCTGGGTCATAGGGGATCTCTACGTGGAGTCTTTTAAGGAACCTCCATACCACTTTTCAAAGTGGTTGAACAAATTTACACTCCCACCAACAATGCACTAAGGTTCCCTTCTGTCCACATCCCCTCCAGTATCTGTTCTTATTAGAGTTCTTGATTATATGCATTCTAACTGGGGTGAGGTGGTATCTCAATGTTGTTTTGATTTGCATTTCTTTTATGACTCGAGAGGTTGAGCATTTCTTCATGTGTCTATTGGCCATCCTTCTTTCCTCTTCAGAAAAGTGTCTCTTTAAGTCTTTAGCCCACTTATTTATAGGGCAGTTGTTTCTTTGAGGATTTGTTGTTGGAGATTTAATTTTTTGAGTTCCAGGTATATTTTAGATATGAGACCCTTGTCCATTGTATGGCTAGTGAAGATCTTCTCCCAATCTGTGTGCTTTCTATTGATCTTGCTAGCTACCTCCTTTGCCAAGCAGAAGCTCTCAAATTTCATGCAATCCTATTTGTCCAACCTTTCTTTTATTTGTTGTGTTTCTGTGTCTCTATTAAGAAAATTTAGGCCTGTGCCAAGGAGACCCAGAGATTTTCCTATTCCATCCTGCAAGATTTGAGTGTCTGTTTTACCTCCCCGGTCTTTGATTCATTTGGAGTTGATTCTGGTGCAGGTTGAATATAGGGATCTAGCTTTAGTGTTCTACAAGTAGTTAATCAATTTTGTCAGCACCATTAACTGAAGAGGCTGTCTATCTTCCATTCTATTTTTTTAGCTCCTTAATCAAAGATTAGATGGCTATAGGTCTGTGTGTTCATTTCTGGGTTTTCAATTCTATTCCGTTGGTCCTGAGGTCTGTTCTTGGGCCAGTGCCAAGCTGTTTTGTTTACTATGGCTTTGTAGTAGAATTTGAAATTTGGTATTGATATTCCTCCAGCACTGTTCTTTCCGTTGAGGAGCCTTTTTGCTATTCGGGGTCTTTTATTGTTCCATATGAATTTTTGGATTGCCTCTTCTATTTCCTTGAATAATGAGGTTTGAATATTGATAGATATTGCATTGGATTTGTAGATAGCCTTGGGAAGTATTGCCATTTTCACGATGTTGATTCTTCCAATCCAGGAAAATGGGAAGTTTTTCTACTTTCCAAAGTCTGTTTTGATTTCCTTTTTCAGGTTTTTAAAGTTTTCATCATAGAGGTCTTCACTTCTTTAAGTTAATTCCTAAATATTTTATTTTTTGTGGGGCTATTACGAATGGATTTGCTTTCCTACTTTCAACAATGCTTTTCTCATTGTTGGCATACATAAAAGCCATTGATTTTTGACGGTTAATTTTATACCCTGCTACTTTGCCAAAGTTTTGAATCAGCTTGAGTAATTTGGGAGTGGAGTCCGTGGGATTCTTTAAATTCTAGATCGTGTCATCTGCAAGGAGGTAGAGTTTTACTTCACCTTTTCCTATTTGGAACCCCTTTATGTTTGCATCTTGTCTTATTGCTGTAGCTAGGCATTCTAATACTTGATTCAAGAGAAGTGGAGAGAGTGCACATCCTTGTTCCGTCCCTGATTTAAGCAGAAATAGCTTTAGTTTTTTACCATTAAGTATAAGGCTGGCTATAGGTTTGTCATATACAGCCTTTATTGTATTGAGGAATATTCCCTGGATTCCTAATTTTTCTAGATCCTTCATGATATAGGGGTGTTGGATCTTGTCAAATGCTTTTTCTGCATCTATTGAGATAACCATGTGGTTCCTATCCTTGCTCTTGTTGATGTGATGAATTATATTAATTGATTTGCATATATTGAACCAGCTTTGCATCCCTCAAATGAATCTTGTTTGATCATGGTGTATGATTTTTTGGATGAATTGTTGAAGTTGATTAGCCAAAATTTTGTTGATTAGTTTTTCATCGATGTTCATCAAAGAAATGGGTCTTTAGTTCTCTTTCTTTGTTGAGTCCATGCCTGGTTTTGGGATGAGGGTTATGATGGCTTCATAGAAAGAGTTCGGTAGTGAACTTTCTCTTACAATTTCATTGAAGAGTTGGAGGAGTTTTGGTGTGAGCTCTGCTTTGAAGGCCTTGTAGAATTCCACTGTACATCCATCTGGTCCTGGGCTTTTCTTAGTTGGGAGGTCTCTTATTGCTGTTTCTATTTCAATGCTTCATATGGGCCTGTTAAGATAGTTTAACTCAGTTTAGTTTTGACATGTCAATATTTGCTAGGAAATGTTCCATTTCTGACAAGTTCTCAAATTAATTAGCATAAATGTTTGAGAAGTAATCCCTTATGATGTTCTGAACCTTGGTTGTTTCTGTGGTGATGTTTCCATTCTCATCTCTGAGTTTATTTAATTGAGTGTGTGTTCTCTTCATTTTCTGATAAGATTTGCTAAGGGTCTGTCAATTTTGTTAATTTTTTTTTGAAGAACCAACTCTTCGTTTTGTTGATTCTTTCTATGGTTCTTTTGGATTCTAATTAGTTTAATTTTGATTTAATTTTAATTATTTCTTTCCATCTCCTGGATTGGGGTTTATCTTGCTGCTCTTTTTCAAGGAGGTTCAGATGTATCGTTAATTAGTTCATTTCAGACCTGTCCAATTTGTTGATGTAGGAACTCAGAGCTATAAACCTGCCTTTGAGTACTGCCTTAGCTGTGTCCCAGAGGAGCTGGTAATTTGTGTGCTCATTTTTATTGAATATCATGAACATTTTAATTTCATTTCTTATCTCTTCCATTACTCACTGAGGATTCAATAGTTTTTTTTTCAGCCTCCATGTGTTACAGGAATTTCTTTGGTGGCTTATGGTGTTGAGTTCTAACTTTATTCCTTTGTAGTCTGAGAGAATGCAGGGCATAATTTCAATGTTTCTGAATTTGGACAAGTTTGCTTTGTGACCTAAAATATGGTCTATTTTGGAAAATGTTTCATATGATGCTGAGAAAAAAGTGTATTCTGAGGCTGCTGGGTGAAATATTTGGTAGATGTCTATGAAATTTAGTTGATCTATGCAGTTGTTTAGGTCTGCGGTTTCTCTGTTGAGATTTTGCCGAGTTGATCTATCTCGTGGGGAGAGTGGTGTGTTAAAATCCCCAACAATTAATGTCTTTGGATCTATATGGGATTTGAGGGAAAGTAGTGTTTCTTGGATAAATTTGGTGCTCCGATGTTTTGTGAAAAGATATTTACAATTTTAATATCCTCCTGTAGGAGAGATCTTCTAATTAGTATGTAGTGACCTTCTTTATCTTTTCTCACTAATTTTAATTTGAAGTCTATTTTATCTGATAATAGGATTGCAACTCCTGCCTGTTTATGGGGGCTGTTTCATTTTCAAAATGTGTTTGTTTTTATGTGCAAGGTGTGACTCCTGAAGGCAGCAGATAGAAGGATCTTGCTTATTTTTAAATTTATTGTGAAAATACTGTACAGAGGGGTTACAATTACATGGGCAAGATAATGAGTACATTTCTTATCAAGCATTGTAGCCTCCTCCTTTGTTTCCCCTTCCCATCACTTCCCATCCTCCACCCCCCTGTCCCTCCACCCATTCCTCCCCGTCCCCCCTCCACCCAAGTTGTAAAGCTCGTTTTCAACATAATGACTTGTACATCTCCTTGTTGCAATGGGTCCACCTGTATCCCTATTTAAACGATTTGTTTTTCCCCTTCCCCTCCACAAATTATACCAACATCAAATACAGTGAAAGCAGGGGTTATACTGTGGGGGAGGGACATACAAAGCAACAAAGAAATAATCTTATAAATGTTTTATAAACAATTGCATGAAAGAAAAATAGATTTGAATACATATCTTATAGTTCATTTCCCTAACACCACCTTATCTGACCTTTTCTGCTTGACTCAGACATATACTAGATATTGCAAATAATGGAAACCATAGGACATATGTTTCTTTGGGCCTGGCTTACTTCACTTAATATTTTTTTCCAAGCATTTCCAAGTAGACCGTCTATGTCGCTTAATTGGAGAGTTAAGTCCGTTAATGTTGAGAGATAGGACTGAGAGGTATTTGGGAGTTCCTGCCATTTTATCCATCTACTTGGGGCTTGCTGCAACTGGGTTCTTCCTATGGTTCTTGGATTCTGTTTGGGTGTGGTTTGTTGGCCTTTATTGTGGTCTTATTGGTTGTCTATATGTAGGGAATCTTTAAGTATCTTTTGTAGGGCTGGTTTTTTGGAGATATATTGTTTCAGTTTTTCTTTGCTATGGAAGTTTTTTATTTGACCTTTAGCAGAAAGAGAAAGAGATAGGAGTTAGAGAAGAAAAAAAGAAAAAAAGAGAGACAAGAAAAAATGGAAAGACAAGAATTTAAATTTAAAAAGTAAAACACAAAAATTATGGAAGTTTAAAAAAGTAATGAGAGAAGAATGGTGATAGGATGAGAGGAGGGGAGGGATAGAAAGGAGACTAAAAAATACTTAAAATATTGTATAGGTATAAAGAAATAATACTGCTATTAAGTAATTTCAGCCTAAGAGGTGTTGAATTCAGTAATAAATTTCTGGATTAAATGTGTACACAATGGGGGATAAGGTCTAATAGTCAATGATAGGCATATCTGAGGATGAGCAGAACAGCAATTAAGTCACACAAAAAAAAGAACGAAAGAGAATAAAAAGTAAAAGGAATGAGAAAGAAAGACAGAAAAAAAGGACCAAAGGGTCAGTAGAGATTTTTTAAAGCCTACATATAAAATAAAAATAAGAGGAAGAAAAAAAGGATTAATAGAAAACATTTTAATTAAAAATTTAAAAATAAAAAAATGCAAAAATATAGTTCTTTGATTTTTTTTGGGGGGGGATGGGAAGATCCTGTATCTCCCTTGAGTCCTTAACCAGTCTCTTGGTGGAGTCTCTGGTCTGCTTGTGGTATTTGGTTTTCCTGTGGCTTTATTTGTTTCTTAAGTTGGTTTGTTTGGGCAGGCAGAAAAAATGCCCTGCTTTACCCAGGATTTGTGATCCTCTTCCCAGGCTAGTTCATTGGGAGGGAGATCTGCTTTGAGTACCACATAAGAGGAAGATGGCTGTTTCCTCTATTTTGGAGATGCTGTGTTGAGGCTAGATTCTGGGTAGAATTGAGGCCTTTCAGCAAACAGTTGGTTTTCCCTGAGGGGCTAGCTCCTGAGACACTCACAGAGCCCAGCCTGGAGTCTTTCTCAGGGTTTATGTCTACTGAATTTCAATTGCTTGTCTAGGCTGCTTTTGGGAGGGGCAGCCTCTGGCTCTGTTTACCCAGTGAATAAAGCCACTCCTCCGGGGAGGATCTTCCTATGCCTGGGCTGGGTGACTTTCCCCTGGGTGGAGTTGAGCCTGGCAGGTCAGGTCAGGTTCCTGTGACCTGCTAAATGACTCTTTTGTTTTCTTCCAAGGCCGAAGTTGAAGTTTGAAGCTCAGCTGGCCTTTATCAGTATCAAAGATGGAGATCTCTGGTAGTGGGGGGAGGGGGAGTGGTGGCCTTCCCTCCTCTGCTCCCTGAAAAGGAGTGAGGATGGCAAGGTTCTACTCACACCAGAGGGTTGGTTACTGGATCATCTGTGGTATGTGATCTGCAGGATGAAGATATCTGCTCCTTGTCAGTTCCTGCTGGTGTTGAGTAGAATCCGCTTGCCTGCTGCATCGGGTGCCTTTGTTCCAGACTCTCTGTGTTGTAAGTATGGGGGCTACCGCCACAGCCGCAGCTGCCTCAGCTACCGCCACAGCCTCAGCTGCTGTCAAGTGCTCAGACCTGTCTACTTGCCTGGATTTTCCCTCTCTGGCCAAACTCTCTGTACTGTGATGGCACACTTGGTGTAATTCTCTGGCCTAGGACTGTTCACTGGAACACTAAAACTGCTTTTTAGGCCAGACCTTGTTAAGCCTCCAACTTTTCCTCTGACATCTTCCTGGAACCACTCTAAAGTTTTAAATTTAATGTCTTCCTATTTATTTTTGTTTTTGCGGTCGGGAACTTTGATATCTTATCCAAAAAACACTGCCAATACTAATACAAGCTTTTCTATTTTATTTTCTAGAGGTTTGATAGTTCATTATGTTATATTAAGGTCTTTATTTTGAATAAATTTGTGTGTATGATAGATTTTAATTTTATTCTTCTGCATGAAAAAATTTTCTTCATAGCACATATTGTAAAGAATCTTCCCTCTTTTTGTAATTGTAGGCTTCTTGCGAAGAATTGATTTTCCATTTAAACTTGGATATATTTGTAGATTTTATTTGCTCCATTAAACTATGTATTTTTATATTTTTTTCTGAATTATTTTAAATACTAAGTACTTTTGTAATCCTACACAAATTTTAGAATATTTTTGTATTTCTAAGAAAAATGTCATTGTAATATTTAAAAAATGCAGTAATTTTGTATATTCTACTTGAGTATGTATATATTTTGCAGTATTAATTCATTTAATTAATAGATGGACTACCTTGTAATTTAATTGTGTTTTCTTCCATCCACATATTATAATTTTGTGTAGAATAATGATAGTCTATGTTTAAATTTACCTAATTTTTTTACATTTCTGTTTTTAATTTGTTTTATTGGAAAAGTTATATACAGAGGAGTTACAGTTACATTAATTAGATATTTTCCCTCCTGCTAGTTTTTGCCATCCTTTCCCCTCTCCCCAACAAGTTGTATAGTTCATTTTCATTAGAATAAACATTTTCATATGATCATATGCACACAGCTATTGAATCTTTCTGATCCTCTTCTGAGAATTTCCTCCTTTGGTAACACTGTGAGTGTTGGGTTTTTGTCCATCCCACGAAAGACGTACAGGGTCTGAGGAAAGGTAAGTGCGCCTGCTCGCCTGTTTCCCAGCCTCCCCTAGCCCGGGAGACAATCAGATGCAGCAGGGAGTCAAGTCAGACAGGAAAACTCATTTATTAACACAGAGCAAACCTTTTTTAAGGCAAAAATGAGCGGGTGGCATGGCAGAGGAGGAAAAGGAACCAATCACTGTAAAGGTCACATCCCATCATGCACCTAAGCTTCCAAGGTCTGGTTACATACTGTAAAGCAAATTGGGCTCTGCCCACTCAACTCCCTCTCAGCGCCATCTTTGCTGCCCATGTGCTCTACAGTAAATCAGGCTCTGCCCACTCAAATCCCTCTCAGCACCATCTTTGCTGCCCATGTGCTGTACATACTCCCCCTTTTTTCTTTTAATGACAGACCCACCTCCCAGTTAGTTATCCTTTTCCCACCTCTGTAAAGGTTATTTTAACAGGATTATGAGGTAAGGATAGTGTTGGCTATGCAGAGGGTTCGAGGCAAGTCTGGTTGTCGAGATTTGCCAGACAAGGATAGGGAGGGCCCTTGTGCATGACCCAAGAGCCAGTCCCAGTTACCTCACATCCCCACCTTGCACAGTAATAAACATCAATCCCACCACAGTTAGAAATGTCTGAAGCAGTTCAATTAATTCCTGGGCATATATAAAAGTCAGTATCTCGTAAGGTCGTCATATTTAGAATATGGGAACAGCCTGGTATTGGGAGTTCCACACATGTGGCACGGTGCATCCTTGTGGGTGTTAGGTTTTTAAAAAGAGGTACCCGTGTAAGAACTGCACCAGCATGCACGTGGTATTCAGGTAAGGAGTAGGTTTATTCAGTAGACCTGCTGGGACCAGGCAAGGTTGGCACTCCACGTGGCTGGGAAAGGCCTGGGAATGAGTGAGAGCTGGGAAGAGAAGAAAGAGCTAGAAAAGAGCAGAGAGAGAGGTAAGAACAGAGAGAGAGAGTGCTAGAATAGAACAGAGAGAGCTAGTTAGCAGAGAGAGCTAGAAAAGAGCAAGAGAGCAGAGAAAGAAAGCAGAAAAGAACTGAGAGAGCGAGAGAGAGAGCTAGAAAAAGGCAGAGAGAGTGCCTGGGCCTGCACTAGGCCTTATCTAGGGTATGGGCTGGGAAAGTTGTGGCCACATCAAATTCAGATGTGACTTCAGCGGATGCAGATGTGACCTCTTCCAGGTGTCCCAGTTGCCTAGGTAATGCAGGTACTGGGTGGAGACTTTGCTGAAAGGAGGATGGAGTCAGCTTGCCATCCAGGGGCGGACCTTACAGTGGGCACCCACACTCAGTCCATTTTACTATAGTCCAGAAATACAAGGAAAATTTAAAACAAACTCTGCAGACATAGCAAACCAATCCCAGGCACCTCGTGTCTTTTAAGTGAGCCAGTTCCTTGTACATGCCTTTAATCGAGCACAGGGGTCAAGATGACCTTTGAGCTTTACTGTCAGCTCCAAATGGCTCCCAATATCATCCCCCCTGTCTTTGTTTAAAGAAGCGAACCCGCCTGTCTTAGGTTGGGTGGATCACCTTGTCTGCCTTCCCCATCATCGGGAACTTCTTTAGAGGGAACCTGAAGGTCCTGTTTTAGTTTGGTCAGACTGACACCCCCTCTTATCCATTTCTGGCTGTGATTCCTCTCAGGGGAAATTCATTCACTTGGAGCTTGATCTTATGTAACTGGCTGGCTAAGCTCATAAGAGTTTTGTAGTGCACGTATAATGCAAGTAAGGCATAGAAAAACCATCAGCAAACGCATTACCAGGCCAAGCAATGTCATTAGCAGTCCTTTAACATTAGTCAAGGATGGGATAGCAGTCTTTGCCACTTTATAGTCCAGAGGTTGGGCTTGTTCTAATCCAGCTATTTGCCTGTGGGTTTGAAAAGATCTGAACTGGAAGTATAACAAAAGGTGGTTGTTTAACAATAACTATGGATTTAATAATGCTGATATACAAGCAATTAGTAAAAGAACAATTAGAGCAGGTAACATTAAAATAATTAGCTCCTACAGAAATATTAAACAGTCCGTACATAATGACATAAGGTAGTGATCAAAATGGAGGTCAGACCACCAGGTCGAAGGGATAGCTTCTCTTGTGGTGCTATTGATGATTTCTGCATTGCAAGCGATGATCACTGCCCTAGTCACTCATTGAGGTTGATGCAGATTTCCTAGGGACATTGCCGGGACTGGGAGGGTCAGGACAGCCAACAGCTGAAGTATTGCCATCTGCAATTGTTAGAGAACACAAGAGCTTCTCAAGGGCTGGTTGCCCTTGGGGATGGTTAGTAATTATCTTTTTGGCTTTTCTCTTTTAAACACAAGCCTTCAACACCATAGCCGTTTTTCTTTTCTTGTTGGTTAGCTTATCCTTGGGCATCCTCCTGTATAGAGGAAATGGGTAAAAATTTAAGGTTCCTGGCAGGGATCCAAATGGGGACTGTGGGAAAAACGCATCCAAATCCCCTGCCCATAGTAACTAGGGGTCAGGTCCTCTCCATTGTTGTGTAAGGGGGTCCTTCCACCTGACTTTCACTTAGGGCTTAGGGTTTAGTTGCCCCCAGTGTTTCTAAAATCTGGATTCAGTTGCTCCTTTTGAAAAATTTAAAATGTTAATGGAAAACAAAGCTATCTGTAACTATGTATGAGGGCTTACTTCCATTTTTTGTTTACTAGGTTATCAGAATACAAATTAAAGAGTTTTTGAATGTCCTGAAGGGCCATAATTATAGCCAGCATTTCTTTATATTGTGCTGACCCTTGACAAGGTTGAAATCTTTGTTGTCTTGGGGTCTTTTGTTGCTCCTCAAAGGCTGCATATGCAGAGCCTGCTTTACCTCCATCAGTAAAACATGGAGGCACTAGGGATAGGCATAGGAGAAAATAGAGATGGCATTTTGAGGGGAAGTCGCCATAAAATGACAGTCCATTTGGATGGCCCATAATGGCAATCAATTTGGCCTAGAAACCCTTCTAAGGAAAGAGCAAGACGAGCATTGGCTTGAGTAAGCCACTTAACGTCTGCCATCCAAAAAGGAAAAATAATGGAGTGAAGGTCAAGGCCATAATGCCTTTGGAATTGGGTCCTTCCCTTGACGATAGCATCTGCAAGTTGGTCTGCTTGACAGTACACCCGAGGTGTGCCCACTAGGTGAATATGAACCCACTCTAATAGCTCCCCACTTTGAGTTAAAACTGCAGAAATTAATGTGACACCTGCAAACAACCAAAGGGAAATGGGCTCAAAAATAGAATACCTCTTCAGGGAAACTTCATCCAGGGCTTTTTGGAATTGCAAAAATATTGTCCAATGACTGTCTGTAATTGTAATAACTTCTTGGGGTGTCCTGTCTTTTAGTAGGGCAAATAAGGCCACAAGACTATCTTTAGGGACAGGAACCCATGGCAACCGCCAATTGATTTCTCCTAAAAGACTCTGAAGTTGGGTTAAGGTTAGAGAGGCTGGAATAACCAACAAAGGCTTAAGGGGGCTGGCCTGTGTCAAGGTAAGGTGGGTCCCAAGCACTTTGAAAGGAGGTACCTTTTGAATTTTATTGAGGGCTATGGTAAAACCCCCCTTTTTTAATATGATGAGAACCTGGGTCAGAAGGCCCTCCAGGCGGCCCGGGTCTTCGTGCCCCAAAATAATATCATCCATGTAGGCATAGGCAAGGGAGGTATCTGAACCCAGCACAGGCCCTAAAAGTGTGGCCAAGTATTGTTGGCAAAAGGCCAGGCTATTGGCCATTCCCTGTGGCAGCACCGTCCATTCAAACTTCCAATCAGGCTGGGAAAAATTAAGACAAGGGATGGAGAAAGCAAACTTCTTGCAGTCATCTGGATGCAGAGGGATAGAAAAAAAAACCCAACAATCTTTAATATCAATCACAACCAAGGTATATTCTGTAAGTATAGCAGGAGTCCAGGACATACCTCTTAGGGGCGTTTCTACTAGCTCCATCCTTTCGTGTGTTCCAAGGACTCAGAGAAGGGCATATGTGCCCAAGGTTTATCAGTTCCTTCACCAAAAGGTGGAGGGCTACAAGTTTAGGTTTGGTCAATGGCCACTGCTCCACCCAGATTGGGCTTCCTGGCTTCCACCTAATAGGAGGTACTCGGAGGGCAGTGGCCTTTAGGATTGGGGGTGCACCTGAGCGGGTTCCCTATGTTCTTCTCTGTAATTATGAAAGTTAAAAAAATCCTTTTCTTTAACTCGCTCTAGATCCTGTTTAAGCCTTTGTGCTTCTTCCCCATCCAGGATATCATCATAGGATGTTTGATGGTCTGTAGTGACCACAGCATCCATTTGTCTTAGCATGTCTTGCCCTAGTAAGTTGGCAGTGAGGACCTTTGCCACTAAAGGGTGTATCTTTCCCTGTTCTCTATCTGGGCTATTCCATTTCATAAGGGCAACCATCTCTTTGGACTGGGAGTTGCCCCCTACCCCCAATATTGGGGGCCCAGGTGCAAGCTTCCAGTCCAAGGGCACTTCCTCCTCCCTGAGTATGATTTGATCTGCCCCCGTGTCAATTAAGCAGTGAAACCTCTTTCCACCTATGAGAATACTCATTTTAGGGCAAAGTCCTTCCAACTGGGGGATGGTCCAATGGGGCAGGGTCGTCCTGCCACAAGGCTGCCTGGGCCTCACAGCAGAGGGTTTCCTCCTTGAGTTAATGGGGCTGGAGGATGCTCCTCCCCTAGTTTAAAGGCTTCCCATCTAAATCAAAATTGGATGGACAATCTTTTTTCCAATGGTACCCTTCCTGAACCTGGGGCAGGGTGTAAGGGGGCTATTCCCCCCCCCGGCCGGTTGGCAGGGTATTGTTGTAAACAGTCCCCTCTCAATGTACCCCTCCTGCCCACATTTAAAATAAGTCCCTCTCCCCAATGGTCATGGGGTTCCTCGGCCCTGGGCTGCCAGCGCCTGGGTAATAGCCTCAGTCATTGCTGATGTCTGAGCCTGTAAATCTAAAGCTAGTGATTAGGACTTGTGCTGTTGCCTTCCCACATCCTGTGAGGCCACCACCCATCTGCTCAGGGAACTCTCTCTCAATCCTGAGCAGTCCCTGCGGTGGTCTGTATTCATCCCTTCCCAGACCAGCAACTTTACAAACTCATCTCGGAGGTTCCCTGCTGGCAGCTTTTAGTGAACACTCTGTTGGACTCGGTCTATAAAATCCAGTAGAGGCTCACCTGGTTTTTGTCTCACCCCTGCTATGGGGGACTCAGTAGGCCCATCATCCAGTTTGTACAATGCAGCAATCCTGCCTGCCTCACCTGGTCATGGTACAGGCCAGTTATTGTGGCCTGTTGGATGCCAGTGGAGTACCCATCCCCCGTCCCTGTTAACATGGCATAACTAATAGGTATCGCAGGTTGAGCCTGCTGGTTATTCTCTGCTTGCACTCTGCATTCCTCCTTAAAGAAAGCACACCATTTAATAAACTGAGAACTGGTGAGGAGGGCTTTGGCCACTTCCAGCCAAGTGATAAGCCGTGTCCTGTAATAGGGTCTGGGCCCAAGCAGAGTTTGGGCCATCCTCCACCACCGCCTTGCAGAGCTCTTTAAGATCCTTAGCTTCCTATGGATACCATTCCAAGGGCCTGTTAGCTCCTGGTGCCAGATTGACTGGATACGCTTGGGGACGGGAATCCTGTGGCCTAGGGTCCAGACTCTCGGGTGGCCCTTCCCTTCCAGGGTAGGCCTCTGAGTAGGTTACTTCCCCAGCCTTTGGTCCCTCCATGGAAGTTTGGTAGGGGTCCGGGTCTTGCAAGTCCCTCTCACAGGTCGCGAAGGGTACCCTACCTCCCCCCCAATCAGGGGAATATGTAGGGGGCCTACGACCATCAGGGGCATATGAGTCAGAGGGAGTAACTTTCACCCTCATTTTGGACTTCCACTGTGCATGTTTCAGTGCATTCTCGGTTGAATTTGATTCATTCCTTTTCCTTCTCACTTCCCAAGTCCTCCTTTACTTTCTCTAGGCCTAATGTTGCCTCCTCCTCCTCCTTCTGTGAGATACCATTACCCATACTAAGGGTTTCACTTACCCTGAGAGACCGCCTAGCCTCAGCCGGTATCTTTTCCTTTTGAGCCCTCCCCATGTTAAGCACCAGATGTCAGGTCTTTGTCAGTCCCACAAAAGATGGATGGGGTCTGAGGAAAGGTAAGTGCGGCCGCTCGCCCATTTCCCAGCCTCCCCTACCCGGGAGACAATCAGATGCAGCAGGGAGTCAAGTCAAGCAGGAAAACTCATTTATTAACACAGAGCAAACCCTTTTTAAAGCAAAGAAGCGTGGGTGGCATGGCAGGGGAGGAAAAGGAACCAATCACTGTAAAGGTCACACCCTATCATGCACCTGAGCTTCCACGGGCTGGTTACGCACTGAACGTAAAGCAAATTGGGCTCTGCCCACTCAACTCCCTCTCAATGCCATCTTTGTTGCCCATGTGCTCTACATGTGTGAATGGTTAGAGTCCTGTTTAATTTATCATGTCAATACGTAATTTTTTCTTTTACCATCTATTGTGTTTACTTGCAGATAAGACAATATTTGTAAATTTCCATAGCTGACCTATAATTTTCTGGACTACAAAATTCAAGCTGACCCAGAATATCTGACCCTCCTGCCTTAACTGTATCAATGTTTGGATTATGGATATGCACCATGCTTTTATTTTATTCTTTATAATTCTTTATATATTATGGAATGAATGGGTTTCCAAAATTAAATTAGTACTCTATACATAATATTTTCAGATGGTAGCTTAAGAAACAAAACAAAATCAAATAATTAAAATATTTGATCACTTTAATATACTGTCCTAGTATCAACCTCATATTAAAATACCCATTTATAAATAAAAAATTAAAAATAAGAAAAGAAATATCCAATAGTGAATATATTACCCACAATTTTTTTATATTCTTTTAACATTCATTTTATTGTTATAATTCTAAATATGGGGCTGGTATTGGGATCATTCTAGCATTATTTCTTCTATGTAAACTTAACTTACAATACAAATTTGTTTTCAAATTCTTTACTCTATCAACTTAAATGTCCTTAAGAATCAAAATATACACAAAACCTTTCAGTATGTTATGAGATATTCCCTCATCTTTAACATTGCCTTAAGTTAATTAATTTGTTGTTTCTTTTGCCATTTCCAAAGCTTTCATCTGAATTTATATAGACAAATTCTACTTCTCAAACTTTTATGCTAAGAAATTTGAGATTCTGAATGAAATGGACAATTTTCTAGCAAATATCAACATGCTGAAACTAAACCAAGATGAGTTAAACCAACTTAGCAGACCCATATCAAGCATCGAAATAGAAACAGTAATAAGAGACCTCTCACACAAGAAAAGTGCTGGACTGGATGGATTTACATTGGAATTTTACAAGGCCTTCAAATCAGAACTCACACCAATACTCCTCCAAATCTTCAATAAAATTGTATTTGAAAGTTCACTATCAACCCCTTTCATTGAAGCCATCATAACCCTCATCCCAAAATCAGGCAGGCACTTATAAAAGAAATAAAACTATAGACTAATTTCTTTGTTGATAATCAATGCAAAACTTCTCAATAAAATTTTGGCCAACCGATGTCAACAACTCAACAAAAATATCATACACAATGATCAAACATGATTCATCTCAGGGATGCAAAACTAATTTATGCAAATCAATCAATATATTTCATCACACAAGAGCAAGGATAAGAGCCACATGATTATCTCAATAAATGCAGAAAAAACATTTAACAAGATCCAACTTCCCTTTATGATGAAGGCTCTGGAAAAAACTAGGAATCTATGGAACATTACTGAATATAATAAAGGCTGTAAATGAAAAACCTACAACCCGCATTATACTTAATGGAATAAAGTTAAATCGATTTCCTCTAAACTCAGGAAAAAGAAAGGGATGTCCACTCTCTCCACTTCTCTACATTTCAGTATTAGAATGCCCAGCAACAGCAATAAGACAAGATGCAAACATAAAGGAGATCCAAATAGGGAAAGATGAAGTAAAACTCTCCCTCTATGCAGATGACATGATCTAGTATTTAAAGAATACCATGGACTCCAATCCCAAATTACTCAAGCTGATTTGAATCTTTGGCAAAGTAGCCGGGTATAAAATTAACACTCAAAAATCAATGGCTTTTCTGTATACCAGCAATAAGGAAAGCCCAGCTGAACTCAGGAAAATAATTCGTTTTGTAATATGCACACAAAAATAAAACACCTAGGAGTTAACTAAAAGAGTGAGTGACTTCTACGATGAAAACTTTAAAAACATAAAAAAGGTAATGAAAGCAGAACTTAGGAAGTGGAAAAACCTCCCATGCTCCTGGATTGGAAGGATCAACATCGTGAAAATGGCAGTACTTCCCAAGGCTATCTACAAATTCAATTCGATACCTAACAATATTCCAACCTCATTCTTTAAGGAAGTAGAAAAGGGAATCCAAAAATGCATATGGAACAATAAAATACCCTTGATAGCAAAAACAATCCTTAGCAGAAAGAACAGTGCTGGAGGAATATCAATACCAAATTTCAAACTCTACTACAAAGCCATAGTAACCAAAACAGCTTGGTACTGGCACAAGAACAGACCTGAGGACCAATGGAATAGAACTGAAGACCCAGAAGTGATCCCACAGAACTATAGCCACCAAATCTTTGACAAGGGAGCTAAGCAATAGAATAGAAGAAAGACAGGCTCTTCAGTAAATAGTGCTGACAAAATTGGTTAAACATCTGTAGAAAACTAAAGCTAGATCCTTATATATCACTCTGCACCAGAATCAACTCCAAATGGGTCAAAGACTTCAAATTTAAAGCAGAAACCCTGAAAAACATTACAGGAAGGAATAAGAGAAGCTCTAAGGATCTTTGGCAAAAGCTGAAATTTTCTCAATAAAGACTCAGAAACACAACAAATCAGAAAAAGATTGGAGAAGTGAGATTGCATGAAACTGCAGAGCTTCTGCATGGCGAAGGACATAGCTAGCAAGATCAATAGAAAGCCCACGGATTGGGAGAAGATATGCACTTGCCATGTCAAATAGAAGGTCTCATATCTAAAATATGCTTAGAACTCAAAAAATTAAATCTCCCAACAACAAATTATCAAAGAAACAAATGCCCAATAAGTTAGTGGGGATAAACTTCTCTGAAGTGGGAATAAGAATGACCAATAGACACATGAGGAAATGCTCAATTTCTCTAGTCGTGAAAGAAATGAAAATCAAAACAACATTGAGATACCACCGCACCCCAGGTAGAATGAGTAGAATCAAGAAATCTAATAACAACAGATGCTGGATTGGATGTGGCCAAAGGGAACCCTGCTGCATTGTTGGTGGGAGTGTGAACTTGTCCGATCACTTTGGAAAGCAGAGTAAAGATTCCTCAAAAGACTCCACATAGAGTTCCCCTATGACCCAGCAATCCTACTTTTGGGCATTTACCCAAACGATCACAAAAAGGGCTGTACCAAAGCTGTCAGCACATCTATATTTAACACAGCATTATTTACCACAACTAAGATATGGAACCAACCCAGATTCCCCTCAGTAGATGAATGCATCTAGAAAATGTATATATATATATATATATATATATATATATACACACACACATTTATATATATACATTTTCTCTATGTACACATATATACATATATATGTATATATACATATATATGTATATATACATTTTCTATAGATATACATATATATATATATATGTAATTCTATGCTTCCATCAGAAAAATGAAATGGACGCATTTGTTAGGAAATGGAAAGACTTTGGAAAAATTATGTTAAGTGAAGTATGCCAAGCCCAAAGAACCATAGGTCCCATGGTTTTCCTCATTTGAAATGACTAATATATGTCTAGGACAAGCAGAAAATGTCAAAAGCTATGTACATATGACTATATACGATGATGTTAAGCGAAATTAACCCCAAGATAGGGATAAAGTGGTTTTTGCTTGCTTGGTTTTGTTTTTCACATATTTATACTGTACTATATGATTTTTTTTGTTTCTTTTGTATGGTCTTCACCCATGGTATAACACCTGTTTTCACTGTATTTGATGCCAGTGCCTTGCATCTTGTTTCTACATTTATTTATATAATTTATACATTTATTCATATAATTTAAGGAGGATAAGGGAAATAACAAAATGCTGAAATAAGGATACAGGTTGGCCCATTGTAACAAGGAGAAGTACAGGACACTATGTTGAAAATGAACTTTACAACTTTGGGGATGGGTGGCGGGAGGAGTTTCTGAAGTGAGGAGGGAAGGAATGGTAGAGAAAAATCAAAGAAGGAGGTACAATGCTCGATACAAAATGTACTCATTACTTTACTCATGTTACTCTAAGCCCTCTATACAGTATTTTTACAATAAGAAACAAAATCATTATAAAAATGGCAATACTGCCCAGTGTAATTTACAAATTCAATGCAATTGCTCATCAGAATCTTAACAACTTTCTTCAAGTAAATAAAGAAAGCAATGCTAAAATTAATATGGATAATAAAAGACCCAAAATAGCAAAAAAATCTTAGCAGCAAGAACAGTGGATTATTTTTATTTATTAACTCCTTAAATATTAATCTCTTTTAGACACACTTTCAAAGACACACCAGTTATTGAACATTTTGTAATCCAGTCAGATTTATACATAAAATTTACAATCACACTTACCTAGGTCTTATATTGATATGTGATTATTCTGAGTCCAGTCATTAGACCATAGCTATGTTCAAAGTAATATGAGAGTGTAAGGTGTCAGGTTCTTGGACGATGTAGCAAAGAAAGGTAAATGAAAACTTCAAATGATTTTACTAGAGTTCTGCATTATAAGGTACTACTCACCACTTAGAAACTATGGTACAACACAGAATATTTTTATGTTTTCCATTCTCCTGGATCACTGCTTATTTTTTTTGTTCATGTTAAGCATATAAGTTAAATTCAGAAGGACAAAAGCTGCATGATTGTTCTAAAAGATAAACATATGTGTAGACATGTGGATCATAAGTACATGGATATAGAACATGTTTGTAGCTTTGCACTTGTGGGATTGTTGAGTCAATTAATTGGGGAGGGAGAAAAGAGAATAATAGAGTATGAACAATACTGAGGTATATTGTATCCAAGTATAGAGACAGCATAGTGAAATTCATTGTTGAATAATAGGGGTAAATATGGATGGGGAAGATTTTATATATAGTATACTATGCAATGATTACAAAGATTAAATGATGAATTGATATAGATAAATCAGTAAATAATTATGTCAGGCCAAATTACCTTTCAGAAACATATGCTCTGTAAGATAATTGAACTATGTACCCACATGACTATTCATGGTTCCCACTTCCTAGCATTTATGTCCTTTATACAATCTCTGTCCTTTGAGTTTAATCTAGACCTTGTGGCTTGCTTCTAATTAATAGAATATGAAATGGCTAATGATAGGTTATTTCTGAGAGTAGATTATGAAAAAGACACTGGCTTTGGTCTTAGTTACACTTTTCTTTTACTTGATAGCTATGAGAAAATTCCGCTCTCAGCTGCATAATGCCCATGAAGACACCAGTTAGAAATAAGCTTTAGCAGGATTCTGGTCCACTACAAGTAAGCAATTGAAGTCTTCACATTTCAACAACTGAAGAAAAAGATCCTCTTAACCACATTGTAAATAAGATTGAAAGCAGATTTTCACTCTGTTGAACCTTTAAATGAGACTAGAGCTGTGAAAAATATCTCAATAGCAGGTTTTGCAAAGGCTAAAGACAGATTCTAAATCGAGACATGCAAATTTGTCATTCACAGATTCTGTAATATAACAAATATTTGATATTAGATTACTATGGTTTGGGAGAGGCTAGTGATAGCTTGATATACAGAAATAGACAGATAATAGAATACTTTTTGTACATTTTTAATTGTAAAAATACTGTACAGAGGGGTTACTGTTACATGAGCAAGATAATGAGTACATTTCCTATTGAGCATTGTTACCTCCTCCTTTGTTTTTCCCCTACCATCCCTTCCCTCCCAAACTACCCCTACTCCCCCCTTCCCCACCCACCCCCGCCAAATTTGTAAAGTTCATTTACAACATAGTGTCTTGTATATCTCATTGTTACAATGGGTCAACCTGTATCTCTATTTAAGCATTTTGTTTTTTGCTGGGAATGTAGCCATAACTCAAGTGGCAGAGCACCATCCTTGAACAACAAAAAAAGAAGTCAAGCGAGAGCATAAGGTGCTGAGTTGAAACCCCAATACAGGCATCAAAAAAATAAATACAAGGGGTTGGGAAGGTGGCTCAGTGGTAGAGCGCTTGCCTTGCATGCATGAGGCCCTGGGTTCGATTCCTCAGCACCACATAAACAAAAAGAAAAAAGCCAGAAGTGATGCTGTGGCTCAAGTGGTAGAGTGCTAGCCTTGAGCTGAAGAGCTGAGGGACAGAGCCCAGGCCCAGAGTTCAGGCCCCACTACTGGACCCTCCCAAAAATAAATAAATAAATAAAAGTATAGCATACATGCCTTTAATAATACAATACAATACAACACAATTCTAGATGACATTTTATATATTTCTAAACCTGTCAATTTCTCCATGTGGAGTACACCAATGCTCAACTAATTTACCTATATTGAGTTAATGTGGACCAACACTATTTTAGGTACTGGAAATAAAGTAATAAACAAGCTGGACGTGCAAATTTTCATATGGTTCTCTGGTAAATATGAAATTAAATAATGGGTTCTTTGGACTTTAGTATACAATTTAATGCCTGAACACACTAGATTATCAAATATTGATCAAAACAAAATTGAAATTGTATTCAAAATGAGACAAATTCTGGGTCATCATTAAGAAAATTCCTTGCTGTTCCAAGGATCCCTAGAGTTTCTCCTATTCTTTTCTGTAATGTTTTCCAGGTGTCTGGTTTTACCTTGTGTTCCTTGATCCACTTGAAGTTGATTCTGGTGCGGGTGATATGTAAGGATATAACTTTAATTTTCTACCAATGTTTAACCAATTTTGCCAGCACCATTTACTGAAGAGGCGGTCTTTCTTCCACCCTATTTTTTGGCTCCTTTATTGAAGATTATGTGGCCATAGATCTGAGGGTCCATTTCTGGGTCTTCAGTTCTATTCCATTGGTCTTCAGGTCTGTTCTTGTGCCAATACCAAGCTGTTTTCATTACAATACATTAGTGATAGAGTTTGAAGTTTTGTATTGGTACTCTTCCAGCACTGTTCTATCTACTAAAGATTCTTTTTGCCATTCAGGATAGTAAGTTGGAAATGATCTGTATGACTTGGGGGAGGGAAAGAGGGAGAAAATAGTGAAGTAGGGGGTAACAAGATAAGCAAGGAATGTAACCACTACCTTACATATGTAACTATAACCCCTCTGTATATCACCTTAACAATAAAATTCAAATATAAAAGAGAGACAAATTCTTTTATAAAAGTATGTTTTATTATTGTATTACTCTAGAGGTATGAATGAATTTGAATGTTGCACTTTTCTATGAAACACAATGATTTAAATACCATGAATTGTCTATTATTTGAAATGTTGGCAGAAATATATTTAAAATAATCTGGTCCTCTGATTTCGGTTTTAGTGCTAAATCTTTGGCAATTTCTGTGTGGTTCAGCTTTTAAAATATTCAAAACTGTCTTATTACTTATTTACTCTGAGAACTTGGACAAATATTTTCTTATATCATATCAAAAATACACAGAATACAGTACCAAATTTACAGAAGTTTAAAGGATTTAACAAAATGATAGATGTTAAGCAATTATCAAGGTCATGGAGAATAGCTATTTCTATTTTGGCTTATAAATATTTAGTCACTATTTGTAGTTCACTAAACACTGGACAACATGTACATTTTCTGTTTAAAATACAGTGAATAAATTAGATAGCTCTTGGAGATCATTTTTGTTCAACATTTGACAATTCAAAAATCTTAAAAGATATTTATGAATTAACTGCTATACAACTGAGCTACATTCACAGCTTTGAAAATACTATTTATTTAAGAAACTCTATACCTTGGTCAGTGCACTTCAGAGGATTAACCCTACAATATTTTGAAAGCATTCTCCTAACATGAAATGTTCTGTTAAGATCAACTATTTGACCTGAACTGTTATTTTAAATATTTTGAGTAATTAATATACTTATATATATGTAATTATGTTAAGTTTGTTCTCTTATAGAGCCCAATAAACTTAAATTAAATCTTTAATTTGGTACAGTAGATTAACTTTCTAGCTCATCATTGTTCCTATCATTGCATTATTATCTTCTTACCAAAGTACTTCTTATAATTCGATTTGATGCTTGTTTTATGACAAATTTGTTAGTAGCAGACAATGTAAATCCACATTACTAGTGAGTTGGAGGTCCTTCAAAGATATACAAATTTATTTTTCACCTCATGAAAATATAAATAAGTAGTAGATAAAGCGTCTTACCTATCCATGGAAGACACTTTTGAGTTTTCCTAGAATACCTTGGAAACCTGGAAGTGTACAGCATCTTTACAAGAAAATAAAATTTAAAAGAAAAAGGAAAATATGGAAACAGTAGTTCATACTTCATTGCTCCTTAAACCAGGGTAAATAAGTTGTACAAAAAAAGCAAGGATCTGTAAACATAGTTCTAGGATCTAGGGTTCTGTGAGCTCCTGATGCCTTGAGTCTCTTCTATGTTTTATGAAAAATGATGGTTTTGTGGAAAGTCATTGTAACTAATTGAGATGATTTTAAGGCAATAGCAGATAAGTATTTCTTTTTTTTTAATTTTTTTCTTTTTTTTTGGTCAGTATTGGGGCTTGAACTCTGGGCCTGGGAGCTGTCCCTCAGCTCTTCAGCTCAAGGCAAGTGTTCTATCATTTGAGGGATAGTGTAACTTCTGATTTTCTGGTGGTTTATTGGAGATAAGAGTCTCATGGATTTTCCTGCCTGAGATAGCTTTGAACCTCGATCCTCAGATCTCAGACTCCTGAGTATTTAGGATTATGGGTGTGAGCCACCAGCACCAGGTCCAGATTAAGTATGTCTAACTTGCTGTATTTGAGCAATGTTTGCAGTTTCCCAATAATTAATCAAGTTAAAGAGAAGACAGTATTCATTTTGAAAGACTTAAGGTAAATTTCTTTCCAAATGAAAAATTAACTCTATATAAAATCAGTAAAAAGATAGGATATTTACTTGCTAGTGTTAATCAATATTGACTAAAATTTTTATCCAGAGAAATAAGGCAAGAGAAAAAAAATTAAAGGGATTCAAATAAGGAAAGAAGATCTCAATATAAGCCTATTTGCAGATAACATACTGTATCTAAAGGACTTTAAAGGCTCCATTCAAAATAACCCCTGCTTTCACTGTATTTGATGTTGGTATAATTTGTGGAAGGGAAGGGAAAAAAAACAAATCGTTTAAATAGGGATACAGGTGGACCCAATGCAACAATCAGATGTACAAATCGTTATGTTGAAAAACGAACTTTACAACTTTGGCGGTGGGGGTGGAGGGGAGGGAGGGGAGGGGGGAAATGGGAAGGGATGGGAAGGGGAAAAAAAGGAGGAGGCAACAATACTTGATAAGAAATGTACTCATTATCTTGCCCATGTAATTGTAACCCCTCTGTACAGTATTTTCACAAAAAATTAAAACAACAACAAAAAAAACTTTAGAGTTACAAATGAAACTTTGAAATCATAGTAAATTAAAGATTAAAATCTAAAGCATGAAGTTCAAGTACAACAATATTTAACAAAATTTCCATAGGGATCGCCAGGTACATTGGCTCAAGTGAACACACCAAGTTGTTTGGGTGATAGAGATAGGAAGGTTGTGGTTTGGGGTTAAACCAAGGCAAACAAAATTAGGGGGATTTGGGGGTGGGGGGGTGGAGAGGGGAAGAGATGGTATGGGGAAACAAAGGAGGAGGCAAAAACGCTTGATAAGAAATGTACTCACTGGGCTGGGAAGGTGGCTCAGTGGTAGAGCGCTTGCCTTGCAAGCATGAGGCTCTGGGTTCAATTCCTCAGCACCTCATAAGCAAGAAGAAAAAAGCCGGAAGTGGTAGAGTGCTAGCCTTGAGCTGAAGAGCTGAGGGACGGTGCCCAGGTCCAGAGTTCAGGCCCCACTACTGGATCAAAAAAAAAAATGTACTCACTATCTTGTTCATGTAATTGTAATCCCTCTGTATGGTAGTTCCACAATAATAAAAATTTAAAAAATGAAAAAAAAGAACTGAAAAAAATTAAGATCAAAGAACAGTTTGTTCTCAAAGAACAAACTGGACCTACTGGTGCACACCTGTGTTCTCAGTTACACAGGAGACAATGGAAAGGAGAACTGTGGTCAAAGGCAAGTTCAGTGCCAAATTGCATGACTGAAAAAATAAAATCCAAAAGGGCTGTGTCACTTAGTTGGCAAGTTCAAGCCATAGAACTGTGCCACAAAAATGTGCAGAGTTACTAGAGATATATTTTTACACAATTTATGTTGGTAAATAGATATCATTAGATATTTTTATACAAGCAAAAATTTTGCCTGTTATCTTTTGTGAGTTCTACACAATATGACAAAGAATATAATAGCAATGAATCACTCACAGACATGGTACATCTGTTGCAATTAATGAACCAACAAACAAAAGCAAACAAGTATTGATGAGTGGCTGATATATTTTTGTACAATTCATTTAATGATGCCTTGTTTTTCAGTGATCTATTGCTACATATTGGGGGTACACTAAATGATACTAAGTTGAATATTTTATCATTATTATATATTATAGTTCCAGCAAGGGTAGGAAATACCCTGCCTTAAATCATTTGGTACAAGACATGACAGACAATTGCTTTTTATAAACTACACATAGTGTATTCTCATAATTTTTTATGGCTCATAAATAATGTCATATTATCCAAATGATCATTGGCAGAAGTTTCCTCGTACTTGGAATTTAGAGGGCTGTTTTAGATTAGACAGATGATATTTTGGGGAAAAATCTCTCAGTTTATAATTAGTTAATGACTGGAGATGAAGTTATTTTGAAGGCTTTTTCACAAATGTGTATGGAATTAGATGTTGGCTGCTACTACCTGGTATCTCATGATAGCTGTATGCAGAGTTGGTTTCTCCATGCACCCTGACTTTATAGACTGTTAGCTAGCTGGCTACAGAAGCAAGAATCTCAAATGAAAAACTAATAGAAACTCTACATTCTTGTCAAGGGTAAGACTTATCAAGGATATGAGGTATCCTTGACCTGTGTATAAATATAATATCACTTACAATATTACATTAGTTCCATTGTGGCAGTCACATAATTCCCTGTATTCAAAGGCAGATAAATTTCTAGTTCCTCTTAGTCTAATAGAAACTATCTGAAAGTAGAAATGGAGCATTAATATTGTTGTCATTGCTAGAATATTATAATTTTCTAGGTGATAAAGGAAGTGTACACTGAGTTTGGGTAAGGGAATAAATGGAATGAGGATGAAAGAAGTGGTGACTAAGCAAGCAGCATTTGGACACTTAGACACATTAAATTGTAGCCCTTTGTAAATCTTTTGAAGTATAGAAAAAATATATGTGTACATATATATAATTTCCATACACATCGGTGGGAAACAATAAAATAAGTATATTTTTATTGAGATAGGAGATAGCTAAATGAGAAGTTGAGTATTTAGTATTCATAGTTTCAAACATTTTTTATAATTAGCCCAATATTTTTTCTAAACTTTCTTCTCTCAAATACAGTGTAACAGAGAATTGTAGAACTTCACAGAAGTGATTACTTAGGAAGAACAGAACATATCTACCTGTCAGATAATGGACAGAATAAGTTCCTAAAGTTACACCAACAATTTCTTCCATTATGGATGTGTGTAGAAATCTTGAGGATATGATTGCCACTGTAAAATTATAGGAAAAAGAAAAAGCAAACAGAACACCTTTACAGAAATGCATTTCCTTTCCTGGGAGGAATAGTATAAGTCTGTCCTATAATGCATCTATGGTGTACTTTTTAAAGGATGAAAGAACAGTTTTATGTAAAAGTAAATGAAAATTATAATCACACTAGAATTAGGCATTATTATTGTTTTAAAAACTCTATTGATTGTCATGCTCCCAAGAACTTAATTTCTAAAGTAACACTTCATTTTACTGTAAAATAAAAGTCATCATTTTAATGTGATCTCTGCCTTCAAGAGTGTGGCTCAACTAATTTTGTAACTAAAGCAGATTAATTAACCAAATGTAAATTGCATTTTGGATACATTTAGCAGATGCACTCCTTAACCTGAGGGTCCAGGACAAAATAAAGCCTAAATATTATGATAGTACATTAACTCCAAACCTACATTTCATCAGCTCAAAATAGCTATGTTACAAGGCTAGGATACTCATTTAGCTGTGACAAACTAAAAAAGGCACCATTCTTTTCTATGTAGCACTTTTAGAAGGCCAATTTCTAAGTAGTTCTTGAGAACCACCCAAATGTAAAAAACATCACTTAGCATGGAAAGCTATTATATTATCACTGCAACCTTGACTGAAGTTTGGCTGAAGGTATGGAATGGATGTTTGGAAAGTGACCTCTTGAGGTCATGCTAATACTATAACTTTATATTGTCGAGAAAACTGACATTCTAGCCGATATTTCCTGCAAATTTTCAAATTTGAAGGCATTTTTTCATTATAATTCATAAAGGATACACTGTAAAATTTGTCATGTAAAACTTGACTGGTACCTTGTAAAAGCACAGGTTAATGTGAAGAGTGATCCTTTTGTTACATTTTAAATACAATATTCAAAATATTCAATTTGAGAATAATTTATGTAATTTTAATTTCTTTGAATAATTCAGATGTATTGATTTATTCTTGATTAGTGAATCAAGTTAATAAAAGGAATATATTTTACTTTTTGACATGTGGCATTAATTTATTACTTTGCTCACAATTTTTCTTTTAGAGAAGCAATAGGAAAAATTCATAGATAATAATTCTCAAAATCTTCAGTGTTAATTTACTTCCCATGAAATATACCTGTAATGTGGCTGAGATCTGAGGATTGTGGTTCAAAGCCAATCTGGTCAGGAAAAGTCCATGAAACTCTTATCTCCAGTTAACCACACAAAAAAGCCAAGAATATAGGTGTGGCATAAGTAGTAGGAACCTTGTCTTCAGTAAAAAAATAAAACCCAGGAATAGTGTCCAGGCCTTGAATGATAGAGCAGTAGCCTTGAGCAAAAAAGTTCAGGGATAATGTTCAGGCTCTGAGTTCAAGCCCCAGAATTGTAACACATATATACCCCCCCATACACACATATACACACACGTGCACATGCATGTGTGCACACATGCAAACACACACACAGAGAAAACATCAGTGTAGTAAATACAGGTAACCACAGCATAGTTGAAATAGTTCTGTTTCGACAGGCACAACTATATGAAAATACACATTTTCTATAAACTTCAAATCAGATCTTTTCTTTAACATCATATGTGTAGCTGTATCTATGTGAAATTGTGCTCTCTTCATGTCTTAGAGTCATAACATCCTTAGAGACTTTCCATAATTTTGTATTTTTAATTTTCCCAACATGATTATAATTCCATGATTGAATAGATCCACAGAATGGAAAGGAGCTCATTTGGTGTGCTTAGACAATTTAATAAACAACTACAGATTTCTGCAATGAAAAGATTATAAAGAATCTCATCCTTATGACAGCTTCTCAGTCAGTCATGTGTAGAATAATTCTTCCTAATTTGTTGCCAAAATTTTGTACAAAGTGAACTTTTGTTGTAGTAACTGCACATACATAATTTGTATGATAAAATTTTTATCATAAGAAATACGTAGCTGAGTAATATGTAAAGTCAAAAATATATATGAATCAGGTGGTGGTGGCTGTAATCCCAGCTACTCAGAAGGCTAAGATTTGAGGATCATGGCTTGATGCCAGCCTGGGCAGAAAAGTCCATTAGAATCTTTTCTCCAATAAACTATTCAGAAAAAAAGCAGAAGTGGCACTGTAGCTCAAGTGGTAGAGCTCTAGCCTTGAGCACAAAAAGGCTCAGTTACAGTACCCAGGCCTTGAGTTCAAGCCACAAAACAGAAAAAAAAATAGGAGTCCCTTGATATCAGTTCTGCATGTACTTTTAATATAAAATATTTACAATTAACTTCTACTATTGCTCTTGTGCACAAATGGCCTCACGAAAGAAGAAATATTGGTGGTGGTGTGGGACACAGGGGACATTAAAACAAAGAAAGAAAAACATCCTCAGTGCAATGCTTGAGAGAGAGTGAGAATATAAAGTACTATTTCTAATATGTAATTTATTGTTTTAGAACATTAAGAATTATAGGAAAAGTGTTTATAACTAAACCAATAGTTATTTAAATAGTACTTTATAAAGTACATTTCTATTTGCTCTTTAATTATGTTATTCTCCACTAAATTTCCACATATATCAATACAGTTCCTGTGACAAATATCAGAAAAGAAAACAAAATGAAATCAGCATGAGGGCCAAACTCACAGCTAATGTTACACCAGAGGAAATATATTCTACAGAGATTTGCTGAGTTTCCTCCCAGGCCTGGACCACCTCAAGACGTTGCAGCACATCTGGACCACCAGCACCTTTTGTGAATTATGCTCAGTAGGCAGGGCAATTATCTGTCCTGAAAAGAAGTGACATGGTAGGTGTCATGCAATCCACACTTTTTAGTAAATTTGTCACCTTGGAAGGTACTCTTTTTCCACTTCCAGTTCTATAACATTAACAGAAAATCCATTTAGTATTTGATTATCTCCTATGGTATTTCCTATCCCATTTGAACACATAATTGACTGGCAAATAAATAAAATATTACTTATATTTAACTCTTTGTTAATAGTCATTTTGGAAAATCATATACTTCTGAAACAGAATTATTAGTTGGTTTTAATTAATTATTATTCTCCTTTGTGTTTTGACTAACCTCATCATTTTCAAATGCTACCCAATTTTATGCTAAAATAATAAAAGTGATTTATTTTTTTTCTTTTCCTACATAGCTCTTCGTTTTCCATTATTTCTGTATAGCCCCTTCAGTAATACCATCATCTCAATACATACATGGGAAAAATGAAGACCATATCATATGTGTATAGCAGAGTCATCAAAAACCCATCAAGGTTTATAATCTTGAGGTTTGAGCTCTTTGATAATTATATCCTTCTTCCCTTCTTCTTCCCTGCTCCCTGCTTTCTAAGAGACGGTAAAGTAAATTTAGTTTGGCAATTGTAGCCTTTTTAGGTAATATTTTATTCTGAATAGGGTTCTTTATCAGCCAGAACTTCCCAATCCACATTTTTATTCTCAATTTATTGTTCTTGTTTTCCTTCATTTACCTGTATACACATCTATCAAAGAATGGCACAGTATGAGGTAAATAACAATTTTTAAATACATCTCTTATCTATGCTATTTGAGAAAGAGACAAAGCAACACACCCTTGGGAAATTTACAATCATTTCAGTTTTCTAAGATTTCAATCATCATAAAATTCACAAAACATGGTGTGATATCTTGGCCATTTAAGTGTCACATTTCAGCTACATTACACACATTCTTGTTGTTTGGCAAGCATCAATAACATCCATCTCTGGAAATTCTCATTCAGGAAGACAAAAAATGCTCCCGTTTAATAAGAGCTTCCAATTTGCACCACTCCACTGGCTCTCACCATACTAATTTTTCTTCCTGTCTATGATTTTGATTACTCTAGGTACAAAATGTGAGTGTAATGGTACACTGCAGTCATTTCTAACTTATCAATGGGTCATTTGGCCATAGCAATGTTGTGTGGGCCACAGTGTATTTATATAAACTAAAAGGGCTATGGCATCCCTAGATTATATAATCTTGTGGTTATACAGTTTGTATATACTGTCATCAACTGAAATGCGGACATTTGACTAATTTTCTTTCTGGAGCTGGATTATTTCTTTTAATATGTCCTCGTGTTTCACCCATTTTATAGATATGCTTTTTGAAATAGGATAATATTCCATTCCATAAATATTCCGTTTTGTTTCTATGTTCATCCACTGATGTATAATTGTTTAATTTCTATATTTTGACCATTTATCAGATATAAGCAAATGTTTTTATTCTTCAGGCTATGCCTCTACTATGTTATTTACATTATTTGCTCTGTTTGACATTTTCAAATAGTCCAGTTTGATTCCTGTATTTTCTTTCATATTCTATATAATTTTAGTCTATTATTATCTACTTTATTATTCATAAAGGTTTTATTTATTTAAGTGCTTATTAATTCATTTATTTGTAACAGATTCTTTTAAGCACTAGTGTTAGAACATAGGTCTTGTGCTTTTCCACTGCATTGTACCTCCAAACTTTTAGGGTTTTGTAGAACTACTTTGGATATTTAGGTCTTTGTTCCACTTTGAGTAAAATTTATATATGATTGAATTCAGTTCAAATTTTTATTTTCTAGGTGATGTCCACTTTTTCTAGGATTCTTTGTAGGAAATGCTGTATGTTTACCTTTTGCAGTATTTTTTTTTGAGAACTAAAAGTGTTGTTGAAAACACTACCTTTCCCCCCATAGAATAATGTTGGTGCTTTATTCAAAACTGATCTTTTTTGCAAGGATTTATTCCTAGGCTTTATTATTTATTTATTTATTTATTTTTTGTTGCTCATGGGGCCTGATCTCTGGTCCCGGGCACTGTCCCTGATCTCTTCAGCTCAAGGCTAGCGCTTTACCACTTGAGCCACAGTGCCAATTCTAGCTTTTTCTGTTTAGATGTGGTGCTGAGGAATTGAACCCAGGGCCTCATGCATGCAAGGCAAGCACTATATCACTGAGCCACCTTCCCAACCAATATTCCTAGGCTTTTTAATTCTACCACACAGCTATAACTTCACAATTGCTATAGATTCACAATAAGTTGCAAATTGTGAAATGTGAGAATTCAAACATTTTTCTCAAAATGGTTTTCTGTGTTTAGAATTTCTTTTTTTTTAATTTAATTTTATTTTATTTGTGAACATACTGTACAGAGGGGTTACAATTGCATGGGCAGGATAATGCGTACTAGAATTTCTATTTTGTACATATTTTTATTGTAAAAATACTGTACACAGGGGTTACAGTTACGTGAATAAGGTAATGAGAGCATTTCTTATAGAGCATTGTTACCTCCTCTTTTTTCCCTTACCATCAATTTTCTCCCCAACCCCCAAACTCCTCCCCGCCCCAGAAGTTGTAAAGTTCTTTTTCAACATAGTGGCTTGTACATCTCATTGTTACAATGGTCAATCTGAATCTTTATTTCAGCATTTCGTTATTTCCCTTCATTCCCCAAATTAGAAAAATGTATATTCCAGATGCAGGGTACCAAATCAAATAGTGAAAATAGGGGTTATACCATGGGGGAGGAACATACAAAAGAAACAAAAAATCAAATAGTACATGATAAACACATTAAAAACAACAAGAGAGAATTTCTTGAGATTCTTTTTTTTTTTTTTTTGTCGGTCTTGGGGCTTGAACTCTGGGCTTGGGCACTGTCCCTCAGCTCTTCAGCTCAAGGCAAGCTCTCTACTGCCTGAGCCACAGCACCACTTCCAGTTTTCTAGTGGTTAATTGGAGATAAGAGTCTCACAGAGTTTTCTGCCTGGGCTGGCTTTGAACTGTAATCCTCAGATCTCAGCCTAGTGAGTCGCTAGGCTTACAGGTGTGAGCCACCAGCGCCCGGAAACCATAAAAAATTGTAGGTGAATATAGTTTTTAATCCCTTGGAAGTTCTTTTCAGAGAGGGTCTCATTCTTCTTTTTAATTTTTTTTGTCTTTCCTTTTTTGATACTAGGAGTTGAACCCAGAACTTTGAAATTGCTAGGCAAGCACTTTGCCACTGAGTGACCTCTCAGGTTAAGGGTCTTATTCTTTTGCCGAGGCTGGCTTTCTAACTACGACCTCAAGTTGCCGGGTTCAGAGTCTTGAGCTACCATGTCCAGCTTACTTTTCTTAATATAGGATTCTGCTTACTTTCTGACCGTACTGGCCTCAAATGCACATGATTCTCTTGTGATATAATGTACATTGGATATATACATCATTTAGGTGGAATTTTTTAATATTATGTTTTCATATGTGAATATGGATATTAATATATAAATAATCATTATTACTTATTAAGTTTCTAAGTATTTATGCTTTTTATAAATTGAGTATTTCTTAAATTAATTTTCAGTTCATCATGGTTGACATGTAAAAATGCATTTGGTTCCTTTATGTTGGTTTGCATTCTACAACATTACTGAGTTCATTTGTTTTAACATGTTTGACTGTGGAATTTGTATGCTTTATATATAGAAGATTATGTCGCCCTTATATAAGAATATTTCTTGTTCTGTAATGTGAATGAAATTTACTTTTTTATATATTTTATATATTAGGACTTCTCTAACTTCTCTAAATAGAAATGTGAAAATATTTCAGTCTTTCAAAAATGACTATAATGTTAATTCTGAGATTTTCAGTATCTGGCCTTATTATGTTTAGGTAATATTCTTACTTGGCTATGTAGTATGTATCCATTTAATACTTCTTGAATAGATTTTCATTACTGAATATTTTAAGGAAATGTGTTTTAACTAATACATAAAAACTGAAAAATATGGCAAGGTGATATTTTATTACATGTTTACCTCAGTTAAGCCAAGTTACCTATCTAAATGTTTATAATGTCTTTATAGTAAAAAAAACATTTGAATACTTTATTCTCATTTATGAAATGATACAGTTGCCTGAACAGTACATCTGAACCTTTATTTTCTATCTAACTGTAATTTGGTACACATTGATCAACCTTTCCTCATTCTTCAACCCCAATCTCACAAAACTATGGTATGCGTGGTTCTAATCTCAATTTTTATGACATTAACTTTTTTCTTTGTCACAAGAATTTGAACTCAGGATCTTATACTTGTTTCACAGGAACTCCACATGTGAGTGAGATCATGTAGTCCTTTTTCGGTCTATATCTGCCTTATTTTACTTAGTATAATGATGTCTATCCACTTCCATTCATGTTGTAATTTGTTCTTATGTCCTTTTTTCACTCTAATGTTCCTTTAGTCCATATGACATATTCCCTTACCACCCTCCAACTACCCAACCGTTTAGATAACTGACAATTACATAATAACAGTTTAGATATACCTATATCTTCATTCATATTCAGATTTATCAGTTACACAAAACATACTTTGATCTTCCTATATTGGAAATGTGATCATGTAGAATATATTTACATATAGATGTATGTATATCCACAAATATATGTAGAGAAAGAAAAGAGTGAATGAGGAAGGAAGGAGAGGAGAAAGAGAAGCGATAGACACAAAGACATCATACTAGGAGCAGCATGATAATGAAGCACCAGGGTTTTCTATCTACATATAGACCAACTAATCTATTTATCTTCTAATCATTGTTTATTTATTTACTTGTTTTTTTGTTTGTTTGTTGTGGTGCCATTTTCTGCACTCAAGATACTGAGTAGAAAAGGCAGATACTCTACCACTGAACCATACTTTTAGCTCCATTTTCCTTCATTGTTATAAAAGCTCCTAACCAGGCACTGGTTTATACTTGTCATCTTAGCTACTCCGGAAGCTGAGTTCTAGTTCTCTGGTTCAAAGCCAGCACAAGCAGAAAAATATGAGACTCATATCTCTGATTAACCAGCAAAACAGCCAGAAGTATAGGTGTTGTTCAAGTAATAGAACATCATCTTAAACAAAAAAGATAAAAGAGTTAACTGAAGCCCCAGTCCAAGCACAGAAGAAAAAAAAATCGTTCAAGATTACTTTTCCAAACAGATTATAACAATGCATAAATCTATTGTAAATGAATAAAATAATATTTTTCACAGACACCTGCCAAAAATGGTTTTATGAGTAAAAAAATCAATCTACTGGGTAAAACCATCGATTCAATGTTATATTCATTTTAATTTCACTGCTAGGGATTTAAACATCTACTTTTATTGAAATTTGTAACTTTTTATTTGAAATTTAATACACCTTTTCTGTGGCAATGTTTGATCTGTTTCTTGCCTTGAATGCATATTTTTTTTTAACTTTTAATCTCTTGTGTAAGATATTTATTGAAAAAATTTCAATTTCTGTGATCAAGAATTTCTTCTTTTTTTTAATAGTTTTATATTTTCTGGCTTACAAAATTCATCACAGTTTATATATATATATGCACACATATTAAACTATAAAAATATATTGCCTCAGATTTTTCATTTACATACTTATTCCATCAGAAATTTATTTCTGAATATGATGTCATTTAGAAAGTCCAATTTTGTTTTTCTCCAGATGGATAGAGAATAAGCTGTACCAATTTCATTTACTGAGCAAAATATTTTCTACATTTTGAATTGAATATTTTCCTATGTTTTGATATATAGTAGTATCTTCCCCTAGTGACCTGTTTGTTCATGTTTTTATTATCATTTTATTTTGGTATTCTGAAGATAAATTTACTTCTTAGATTTCACTATGTCTGTATGTCTCTTTTTGGTTCTTCTAAGGTGTTTTGTTTTCTACTGAAATTTAAGTAAGTTTTTGTTTGGTTTTGGTGTTAAACTTGTGTGTCAGATTGTATATTCAAGAATGGGACACATAAGATAAGTTTGTCTTACAATCCTCTCATGGTGTAATATGACTTCTGCTTTTACTTTACTAGATATAACAATACATGATTTTCAAAGCTTGGTCATAAAACACAATAAATGCTTCTGTTTTTTATGCTTGGTCTTATGCATTTCTGGATTTTAGCCAACTTACTATCAGAAAGTCCAAGCTGCCATGTGGGACAAACCACTTGGGCAGGCAATAATATTTGTTGGCACACAGCCTTGCTGATGTCAAAGCCAACAGTCAGCTGAAAGTGAGAACCAGTTGATGGAACAACTTGAAGTGGATCCACTGGCAAATTCCAAAAAAATTCAATTATTGATAGATCAAGAATTAGACAAAATGATCTTGACTTTTTCATGGAAAAATAATTATCTGCAGTTGATCATTATCTACTTAAAATAAAACTGTATGGAAGGCTACAGTCTAGTATGTATAGTTACATTTTGAAATTTGTATATATATATATATATATATCATATTTCTAAGCAAAATCAAGGATATTACTACTATTCATGAATAAAAAAATCCCTATATCTTAGCCCATAAGATTACTGCATCACCCATTCAGCTGAAGTTAGATATGGTTAGATGAACAGCCCTTTTTTTAAAACTTTTTTTGGAGTAAAAATTATCAATGACATGATAGTTATGGAAATGCCTGTATAGTTATCTATGTATGTAAGATCAAACTGTATGGCACCTCTTAGGAAAGTGAGGCCCTGGAGAGGCACCTGTACCCTCCCCCATGACACTGAATGAATTTCAAACTCTTGTTATTTTAGAATTATTCATCCACTCAACTTCACTTTTCCTGATTATTCTAATAATAGAACATCTTAAAAATAATATCATTTTGTATTATAAATTAGTTTGTTCTTATTTCTGCACAATTAACTCAAAAAGAATCCATGATGTTGTGATATAACTAATGAAATCATAACTTTAGTAAAGCTAATTAACGTGGATCTCTTAACATATTTATCATTTGCATGTGTGTGTGGTGATAGCAACATCTAAGATACACTATTTAGCAAATATATATGTGCAAGACAGTATTATTAAATATAGTCATCATCTCAATATTAGATGTCTACAATTATTCACACTACATAAATGCAATGTTTTACACTTTGACCAACACCTCCCCATTTCATCTACTTCTCTAACCTGTAACAATTACTATTCATTTTTATATATTATCTGTATTTGCACAATAAGATTATGAAATAATTTTCTTTCTGTATATGCTTATTTAATGTGGCATAGTTGACTTTAGTTTTATCAGTGTTATTACAAATATAATGATCTTTTATAAGCCTTAACAATATTCCTTTATAGATGATAATTCATTATATGTGAAAATATATGTATATGTATATAGGCATACACACATACACACATATATTTCTTTACACAATTGTCCATTAATGAGCATTTATGTCTCTTTCCATATCTTGATTATTTTGAATACTGTGAAAGAACATATAAATTACAGTATGCTGATTTTATTTCTTTAAAGTATATACCCAGCAGAAATGGCTGTATAATTTAGTAGTTGTCTTTTATTTATTTGTGAAATATGCAAGTATTTTTTCATCATGAATCTACCAATTTACATCTCCATCAATAGTATATATAGATTCTCTTTTCTCCTTACCTTCTTAGTAACACTAGGAATCTTGTATCTCATTATAATAGTCACCCTAATAGGTACGAGGTTATAATCTTGTAATTTTTATTTTCTAGTTGATTAGTGATATTCAACACTTCTTTCATAACCTTTCTTGCAATTTGTATGTCTTCTTTGGAAAAATGTATATTGAGATTTTTTTCTGTTTTCAAAATCAGGTTGGTCATGCTATTGAATTGTGTGAGTCTCACATATATGTATATATATATATATTTGGCATGTTAACCCCTTATCTTATACATGTTTTACAAATTTGTTCCACTAATCCACATGTTGCAACTTTACATAGCCAAGACAATTCTGAAGAAACAGTACAGCTGAGGACTGTCTAATGGCAAGATTCTTAGCATCCATAAGATTATTTCTTTTAGTGGTATTGTGATATACACTACAGAGTTTTGATTTGTATTTCTGGCAAAGCAATTGTCATCTGTCTTTGAAGATCAGAGAAAAGACTAAGGAAAGATAAAAGTAAATCCTAGTTTATTTAGTTTTATCACTTAGATATGACCAAAGACTTAGCCAGTTGCAAAAAAACACAATTCAATTAAACACCAAAGAAATATCTACATCCCAGGAATAGATAAAAGAAAATTCAATACAATGACAGGCTGATATAACTGCAATGTTGGATAACTGCATTAGGATTCTTACATTGTTTTGTCACAGTCTAATGATCAGAATATTTTTTCTTAAAAAATATAAATATTTTGTTTTAGAATGACTATCACTTGACATGTGATGAATGTTATATAGAAATGTATCAACTTAAAACACCATGTAAATAAATATACTCTGAAAAAAAATTTTATCCCTTTTGTCAGAGGCATTGACACACTTAACCCCATCTGAGCTCCTGTGTGCCATGAGGGTGCATGCTGGCATGAATTCCACTGGGGAACGCAAAGCTTCTGCACCCAGCACCAGATTTAGCTGATGGTTTGCAGGAAGTGCCCTTCGTGCTTCTCCTAGTTAACCCCATAGAACAATGCCTTGAGACTCCCTTTGTGTACTCACCTGTGATTTACCTACTTTTACAACCTTGATTATTGGAACTGCTCCAAATCTGTTGCCAAGGATTAGCTTTTCCTGCTTACTGACTTAAAGTTAAACTCTCATTGTCTGTGTTCCCTTAAAACTGTTTAAGATTAACTTTCTGCTCCTCCAACTGAAGATTTATTTCTCTTGCTTGTGTGCTACACATAGCATGTGATATTTCAATAAACTTTGTCTATACCCGCATGGTATAGTCACTTCCTGCCTAGCAGATCCCGGTTTGTGAACATCAACACTCTTTCCCATTCATTATCCTCTCATCAAAATGGCATCCATAATTTTTTAGAAAGAACGTTTTTCTTCACCTATACTGAATACCTTCAATCTTCTTCTCATATATTAAAGAAAAAATTAAAAATGTTAACATCAATTATTTGTTTAAGGCTGTTTCAGTTTCACATGTTCATATACTTATACAAATAACTTGTGTTAAAGTAAATTAGATTCAGAGAGAAAAAAAATGAGGATCATTTGGGTAAATGTCCAAAAGTGGGATCTCTATGTGGAGTCTATTGAGGAACCTCCATACTGCTTTCCAGAGTGGTTGGACAAATTTATTCTCCCACCAACAATGCAGTAGGGTTCCCTTTTGGCCATATCCCCTACAGCATTTGTTGTTACTAGAACTCTTGATTCTAGCCATTCTGACTGGGGTGAGGGAGAATCTCAATGTTGTTTTTGTTTGTTTGTTTGTTTGTTGTGAAAATACCGTAGAGAGAGGTTGCGATTACATGAGCAAGATAATGAGTACATTTCTTATCAAGCATTGTTGCCTCCTCATTTGTTTCCCCTAACCATTCCTTTCCAACTTCCCCCCAACCCCACTAACTGCCCCACCCCCCATCCCTGACCCAAAGTTGTAAATTTAATTTTTTAACATAACATCTTATGAATCTCATTGTTGCAATGGGTCCACCTGTACCTTTATTTCAACTATTGTTTTTTTTTTCTTCCCATCCCCAAATTATACACATATCAAATAGAGTGAAAACAGGAGTTATACAGTGGGGGACGGACATACAAAACAACAAGGAAATCATCTTATAAATATGTTAGAAACAACAGCAAGAAAGAAAAAAAATCATTTGAGTCCTTATCTTGGGGTTCATTTCACCTAACATCAAGTTATCTGAACATTTCTGCTTGTCTCAGACATATACCAGTTATTGCAAATAAGGGAAACCATGGCACCTATGTTTCTTTTGGGTCCGGTCATGAGGCCTGAATTCTGGGCCTGGGTGCTGTCCCTCAGCTCTTCAGCTCAAGGCTAGCATTCTACTACTTGAGCCACAGCACCACTTCTGGCATTTTTTTCTGCTTATGTGGTGCTGAGGAATTGAACCAAGGGCCTTATGCTTGCAAGGCAAGCGCTCTACCACTGAGCCACCTTCCCAGCCCAGCGCCTATATTTCTTAGGGCCTGGCTTACTTCTCTTAATATATTTTTTTCCAAGTCTTTCCATTTCCTAACAAATGGGACAATGTCATTCTACCTGATGGAGGCATACCACATTTTCTTGATCCATTCATCTACTGAAGGGCATCTGGGTTGGTTCCATATCTTAGCTAGGGTAAATAATGCTGAAATAAACATAGTTGTGCTGGTAGCTTCAGTATGGTCCTGTTTGTGATCCTTTGGGTAAATGCCCAAAAGTGGGATTGCTGGGTCATAGGGGAGCTCTATGTGGAATCTTTTGAGGAAACTCCATACTACTTTCCAAAGTGGTTGAACAAGTTTACACTCTCAACAACAATTCAGTAAGGTTCCCTTCTGTCCACATCCCCTCCAACATCTGTTGTTATTAGAGTTCTTCATTATAGACATCCTAACTGGGGTGAGTTGGTATCTCAATATTGTTTTTGATTTGCATTTCTTTTATGGCTAGGGAGATTCAGCATTTCTTCATGTGTCTATTGGCAAACCTTCATTCCTTTTCAGAAAAGTTTATCTTTAAGTCTTTTGCCCACTTATTTATTGGGCAGTTGTTCCTTTGAGGATTTGTTGGTGGGGGATTTAATTTTTTGAGTTCCAGGTATATTTTAGATATGAGACCCTTCTCTGTTGTATGGCTAGTGAAGATCTTCTCCCAATCTGTGGGCTTTCCATTAATCTTGCAATCTATGTCCTTTGCCATGCAGAAGTTCTGCAATTTCATGCAATGCAATCCCATTTGTCCAACCTTTCTATGATTTGTTGTGTTTCTCAGTCTCTATTAAGAAAATTTCGGTCTGTGCCAAGAAGACCTAGGGTTTCTCCTATTCCATCCTGTAATGTTTTCAGAGTGTCTGCTTTGACTTCGAGGTCTTTAATCCATTTGGAAAACTTTAAAAACTTGAAAAAAGAAATCAAAGAAAGTGGAAAAAACTCCCATGCTCATGGATTGGAAAGATCAACATCGTGAAAATGGCAATACTTCCCAAGGCTATCTACAAATTCAATGTGATACCTATCAAAATTCCAACCCCATTCTTCAAGAAAATAGAAGAGGCAATCCAAAAATTCATATGGAACAATAAAAGACCCTGAATAGCAAAAATGATCCTCAACAGAAAGAACACTGCTGGAGGAATATCAATACCAAATTTCAAACTCTACTATAAAGCCATAGTAATCAAAACAGCTTGGTACTGGCACAAGAACAGACCTCAGGACCAATGAAATAGAATTGAAAACCCAGAAATTAACCTACAGACCTATAACCATCTAATTTTAAATTGGGGAACTAAAAAAATAGAATGGAAGAAAGACAGTCTCTTCAGTAAATGGTGCTGGCAAAACTGGTTAAACACCTGTAGAAAACTAAAGCTAGATCCTTAGATATCACACTGCACCAGAATCAACTCCAAATGAATCAAAGACCTAGAAATCAAAGTAGACATCCTGAAAAACCTTACATGAAGGAATAGGAGAAACTCTAGAGTTCCTTAACACAGGCCAAAATGTTCTTAATAAACACCCAGAAACACAACAAATCAAAGAAATTTGTACAAATGTGATTGCATGAAACTGCAGAGCTTCTGCATGGCAAAGGACATAGATAGCAAGATCATTAGGAAGCCCATTGATTGGGAGATCTTCACTAGAAATACAACAGACAAGGGTCTCATATGTACAACACTTAGAACTCAAAAGATTAAATCTCCCAACAGCATACGGTCAAAGAAACAATTGACCGATTAATAAGTGGGCTACAGATTTAAAGAGAGACTTCTCTGAAGAGGAAATAAGAATGGCCAATAGACACCTAAAGAAAGGCTCAACTTCTCTAGCCATAAAAGAAATGCAAATCAAAACATAGTTGAGATCCATGTCACCCCAGTTAGAATGACTAGAATCAAGAAATCTAATAACAACAGATGCTGGAGGGGATGTGGCCAAAAGGGAACCCTACTGCATTTTTAGTAGGAATGTAAACTTGCTCAAACACTTTGGAAAGCAGTATGGAGGTTCCTGAAAAGTTTTCTGAGATGTTTGACTCGTTCCTTGATGGCATAGCTGCCATCTGTTAGGTCACAGCAACACATGTTTTTAATTTCTTCACACCGTTGGTGTTAGAGTAAGAGTAATCAAGGCAGTGTGGTTGTCAAGGATAGCAGATGGCAGAGCAAGTGTAGTTAATGCTTTTGGCCATTATGTATGCCAAATGTATGACACTCTTATAGGCTCCTATGACCACCCCTGGTATCCCAATCAAGGAAAAATTGAGGGCAATGTATAGTTCTCATTCAGCACTAGACTGCTTGTTGTTGAGGCTGGAAGAGCTCCTTGTGGGGTAGTACAACAGCTAGATGGCTTAGGCAGCATTGACAGTTATGAAGGAGATTTGCAGGGATATAATTAAGAGTATAACTCTCATGGGAAAAAAATATAGTCATTGGCTAAGGAAACATGGCCCTTAGCATTTAAGATGCATTCATAGCACAAGCAAAGTTGCTCCTCTTTAGTTGTATATAGTCACAGGTGCAATATTGAACCTGGGCACAAGTGTTATTCTCTGACAGTATAACCTGGGGGATGCGTAACAACAAAGCATCTGCTGGTCCCTCATGTGAAGGCTTTCCCCAATTATAGAAGCCAGCATAGATGGTATTTACATCTGCCGCAAGTTTGCACACCGGAAACAGGCAGGGCCTGAACACACGTCCCATCTCCAGATACTGCCTCAGACGAAAGTTTAGGACAGGTGAAACTAGATGATATAATGCATGTGGCTCTGCAAGGACTCCAAGGGGAAGGATTCTCTATATTGGTATTTTAGATTGCCAAGATCTGATGAGACAGGGGCTAGTCTGGCAGAGCTGCTGTTCCTTAACCCACCCCAAGAAGAAATTACATTTTACTTGTTTGGGGTGGATAGGATGGGTGATTATGTTGTTTCTGACCTTGATATCCTTATCACCTGGTGTTCCTGTGATGTGAGGGCAACTGGATGGATCCAAGTTGGCTTGTCCAGTCTGGTAGACTCAGGAGTGAGAAGGCTGGTTAAGCCAGCAACACTGGATGTGCCAAAATGAATTCAGTAGGGTGAGCAACCTTGGACCTCTACAGACAGGGAGTTGCACAGAGCCCTTCCCAGGTGGATCTAACATTTGTAGCCCTTTGATATGGAAGAGAACACAACATTCTGTTGGCAATGGGCATTGACATTATCGGTAAATGGTGGAGATGCAGAGATATGGTCTTCTCTAGGAAAAGGCAGCAAGCAGCAGCTGTCCCATGGTGGTAGATGCGAGTCCTTGAATGAAGTCTGGAAGAAATCTCATGAGGCAGGGGCTGGGCAATAATTAAAATATTAGAGAGCACACAAACAGCAAAAAGAAGGATTTGGGACAGAAAATTAAAAATTGGATGAGTTGGCTAGATTGGCTAGTTCTTATCTACTGTGTTCCAGGTAGGCCTGGAGTTGGTGGAAAATGTCCCTAGCTACTTTGGACATCTGATGACTAGGTAGGGAAGAGCATGCTAGACCATTCAGTAGTCAGAAGCTGGGGCAGGGTTGGGGTGTTTAAGGGGATTGACTGGAGGCCATGGTAGATGTCTGGATGACAGGGTATGTATGGAAGATCCAGGAAACTTCCAAGGCAAACAGACCTGAGTCTGTTTGATACAAATAGCAGGTTACAAAGGCAAGCATGTAAATGTCCGTCCAGTTAGAATATAGACAGGTTTGGACATTAGATAGACAAGCTTCTTAACATATTTCCTTTCATCTCCTAGCTCTAGTTAATTTTGAACGGGCAGGCACAAAGTGGCTGATGTGACATCATTGCCTTTTGCTCTTTTTTTTTAATTGTGAAAATACCATATAGAGGGTTACAATTACATGGGCAAGATAATGGGCATATTTCTTATCAAGCATTGTTGCCACCTCCTTTCTTTCCCCTTCCCATCCCTTCCCATCTCACCCCCACCAGCCCCCTCCAGCCAAATCTGTAAAGTTCCTTTTTTAACATAACGACTTGTACATCTCATTGTTGCAATCGGTCCACCTGTATCCCTACTTAAACTATTTGTTTTTTCCCTTCCATTCCACACCACAAATTATACCAACATCGAATACAGTGAAAACAGGGGTTATACCGTGGGAGAGGGATATACAAAGCAACAAAGAAATCATCTTATAAATAAGTTAGAAATAATTGCATGAAAGAAAGAACATTTGAATACTTATCTTGGGGTTCATTTCACCTAACATCAACTTATCTGACCATTTCTGCTTGTCTCAGACATATACTAGTTATTGCAAATAAGGGAAAGTATGGGACCTATGTTTCTTTGGGCCTGGCTTACTTCACTTAATATAATTTTTTCCAAGTATGCCATTCTTTCTGATGGAGGCATAGAATTCCATTGTGTATATATACCACATTTTCTTGATCCATTCATCTACTGAGGGGCATCTGGGTTGGTTCCGTATCTTAGCTATGGTAAATAATGCTGCAATAAACATAGTTGTGCTGGCAGCTTTAGTATGGTCTTGTTTGTGATCCTTTTGGTAAATGCCCAAAAGTGGGATTGCTGGATCATAGGGGAGCTCTATGTGGAATCTTTTGAGGAACCTTCATACTACTTTCCAAAGTGATTGAACAAGTTTACACTCCCACCAACAATGCAGTTGGGTTCCCTTCTGTCCACATCCCCTCCAGTATCTGTTCTTATTAGAGTTCTTGATTATAGCCATTCTAACTGGGATGAGGTGATATCTCAATTTTGTTTTGATTTGCATTTCTTTTATGACTGAAGTTCAGCATTTCTTCATGTGTCTATTGGCCATCCTTCTTTCCTCTTCAGAGAAGTTTCTCTTTAAGTCTTTAGCTCCCTTATTTATTGGGCATCTGTTTCTTTGAGGATTTGTTTTTGGGGGATTTAATTTTTTGAGTTCCAGGTATATTTTAGATATTGAGACCCTTGTCCATTGTATGGCTGGTGAAGATCTTCTCCCAATCTGTGGGCTTTCTATTGATCTTGCAAGCTATGTCCTTAGCCATGCAGAAGTTCTGCAATTTCATGCAATCTCATTTGTCCAACTTTTCTTTGATTTGTTTTGTTTCTGGTTCTCTATTAGGAAAAATTTGGTTTGTGCCAATGAGACCTAAGTTTCTCCTATTCCATCCTGTAATGTTTTCCAAATGTCTGCTTTGACTCCGAGGTCTTTAATCCATTTGGAGTTGATTCTGGTGCATGGTGATATGTAAGGATCTACCTTTAGTTTTCTACAGGTGATTAAGGATTTTGCCAGCACCATTTACTGAAGAGACTGTCTTTCTTCTATTCTATTTTTTTAGCTCCCTTATCCAAGATTAGATGGCTATAGGTCTGTAGGTTCATTTCTGGGTTTTCAATTCTATTCAATTGGTCCTGAGGTCTGTTATTGTGCCAGTACCAAGCTGTTTTGATTACTATGGCTTTGTAGTAAAGTTTGAAATTTGGTATTGGTATTCCTCCCATGCTTTTCTTTCTGTTAAGGATCCATTGCTTTTTATTCTTGTACACAGTTCCTTTTTGTCAAGACTGGCTGCATCCTGGGATTTGCTTGTTGCTTGGATAACTCATCCCAGTTGGCATTCATGGGCTTTGCACTCAAGGCCTGGGCACTGTCCCTAAGCCACCCTACCATTTTTAGTCACTGTGCCACTTTTGGCGTTCTGCTGGTTAATTCTTGAGCCATGCTTCCAGACTGGATCTTTGCTGGTTAATTGGGAGATGGAGTCTCAGAGGTACTGTTGTGCCCGAGCTGCCTTTGAACTGCAATCTTTGCACAGAAACCCTTTATTATTTCCAATGAAACAGCAAGAAGTTCAATGGGAACAATTAGATCTTACCTGACTCTGTACAGAATTGATCAACAAATACTTGCCAGAACTCTGCAATGACAAAATTTAATAGATGGTAGGAGAGTTTTAGCATATGTATAGTTTGACTACCTGGAAAACCTGACAACCAAGTGCACAAGAGGCCCTCATGGCCTACACCTATTTCAAAAGCATAACAACCTAGTCAGTACTTTCAGGTCAGGCTGGGTAAGGTTTACAGAGAGTGTCCCACAAGAGTTTTAGTTTGTGTAAATCTAAAGCAGTCTTTCTCCAGAATCAGCTATGTGTGATGGAGTCAGGCAGGAGTCCAGTCTACCATAGCGAGGTAGTCAGGATGGTGCAGGCAGGATCTGGGCTAGATTGCGTCCCATGGGTGGATTGTCAAATCTCTGGCTTAATTGCTTACAAATTTATACACAGATTGTTTAAAGACACTTGACTTTAGATGGACATAAAGAATGACATGCTGGTTTTACATCAGTATTCAAATCACAGCTAACTTAATTACATACCAATTTTAATAAGCTTTATAAGAATTTATTTCAGAGCTGGGAAGGTGGCTCAGTAGTAGAGAGCTTGCCTTGCATGCATGAGGCCCTGGGTTCGATTCCTCAGCACCACATAAGCAAAACAAGAAAAAAAAACGGAACTCACGCTGTGGCTCAAGTGGTAGAGCACTAGTCTTGAGCTGACGAGCTGAGGGACAGTGTCCAGGCCCAGAGTTAAGGCCCCACGACCGGACCAAAACAAACAAAGAATTTATTTCATACTCATACCACCTGGCACTTATTGGAACCTTCTGGTGTTTGTCTTAATTTCTATATTTTCTATTTCAGAACAAACCTTTAAGACAATTCTCACTTTCCAGATACTTTCTTTTTTTTAATTATTTAGAGAATACTTTATTAGTTTCTGTAATCAAACCCACGTAGATAAGACCTTACATATTTAATACAGTGCGTTTACCCCTCCCTGTACAAATGGAAAAAAATAAGTTTAACATTTCTAGACCAATATGGCTATTAATTTCTGTACAATGCCAACTCAACACGGTAAATTTCCAAATATTTTCTTATCCAAAGTTGTTTCCTCAGTTCTCCTTTGCAAGGAATTTTTACTAACTTTACTATTGGTTTACATTTTTCTTAGTGGATTTCTTCATCTCAACTGGATGGTCTCCTTTTTAAACATGTTGACAGTTTTTATCTTGACCATGTATACATACTACATATGTCTGAGTAATTTTTAGTGGCAAGACATCTTTTGCCAGCACTTTAACTGGAGGTAATTTTTTTTGGTAAGTCATGGGGCTTGAACTCTAGGCCTGGGCACTGTCCCTTTGCTCTTCAGCTTAAGGAGAATGCCACATCACCACTTCCAGTTTTCTGGTGGTTAATTGCAGGTGAGTCCCACTGACTTTGCTGCCTGAGCTGGCTTTGAATCATGATCCTCAGATCTCAGTCTCCTGAGTAGCTAGGATAGCAGGTGTGAGCCACAGGCACCCAGATGGAGGTCACTGTTTCTTAGACCTTGATTGTATTAGCAATGCATTTGGTTAGTTGTTTAGACCAGGCTCTCCACTGCTTTCTTGCCGAAGGGGACATAGCACATAGTAGACTCTGTTTTTCTCTCCAGAGGCAAAAGTCCAAACAGAAGGATCGATCCTCAGGTTTTTGAGGAAACATATAAACATAAAACAGGACAGAGAAATAGAGATTTTTGGAAGATGTTTGATTGACTCAAAAAGTTGTTTGGATGGCATGTCTGTCATCAACAAGCTGGATGTCAGAGAGGTGGAAAGACCACAGGGCCCTGGAATTTGTCAGAGGGTGAACCTCCCCTGTAGGGGTTTCCATTGCCTGGCAGCTGGCTCACTGAGGCCATCCACCAGTGGCATTAAGGAACACAGATGCCCTCCTTGGCATTGGGATTTTGGTGGGACTTTCATAATAAGTTGAGGAAAGGAGAAGCCATAATTTGAAGGGTTGACTCTTGGAGCCCATTGACACACAGTTAGGAAATGGGCCAGAGAGGACAGAAAGAACAAAAACAATAGCAACCAACCAATTCAGCTCAAATGGAGAGATGAAATGGGATGCCATGGTGACCAGAGAAGAGCATGCCAGGAGACAAGCCAAAGGATGGGAACGTGGAAGCATATGGCATGGTGTCTTCTTGATGCCTGAGCCATTACAGGCCTAAATAGGGTATATTTAGAAGCTGGCAATTTGAGACATTTAGGGAGTTAATTAATGCAGAATCAGAGCACTTGGTGGAGAATTTCCTCCCAGCAAGAGGTACTAGGATGGCTGTAAGTAGTTACTTAGGATTAGAAATTTGACAATAGAATAAGTTTAGACATCTTTGGAACAAAATGTATTAAATAGTCGGGTCTCCGTTTACTTGGCCTGTGAAGAGAGGCAGTAATTCTGATAGCAAGGCATATAAGAATATGAATTGAAATCATTTAACACCTAGAAGAATGAAGAAGAGTTAAATTGGTGGAAGAGTGGGGGATGGTGTAGAAAACCAACCAGGTGCCTTTTGTCTCTTCCTAGGTGTCAGTTTCCAAGGCCAGTAAAGAAAATTGGGGGAAGGTGTTGCTGAGAAAATTTTTAATGAGAGGAGGTGATTGGATAAAGGTATCCAGATAGGGAAGGGGTGAGAGAGGAGGATTTTTATTTTGTAGCCTCCTAGAGGAGTTTGGCTTAAGGGAGAAATTAAGAATTCAGATACCAAAGTGTGTGGACTCAGGAAAGAGAAAGTAATTGAATTAAGGTCTGAGTCACAAAGACATTTGGGGGTGGGAAAAGGAGAGAGCACTAAAAGGAAAAGCAGTAAAAGGGAGAAGCTGGTCTACTGTGTTAGCCAGCCAGCCAGCCACTGTCAGTGATGGATTAGTGACAGAGACAGTGCAGAGGCCCATTTATTTACAGTATAGAAGGAAGAAGGTGTTAGCCAGAGAAGGAGGGTTGGGAAATGTAAGGTTTATGCCCACAAGAGAGGCAGGCAGGGAGGCAGAGACAGAGATTAGCAGAAGTTTGTAAGAGATCAACAGTTTAGTTTAGAGACTACAAACTGGCTACAGAGAGGAAGAATATACAAGAGGAACTGCAGATCTAGGATTGCTAGTCCTTGAGAGGGAATCTAGGGGAGGGAGGTCATCCCTGGGACCCTGCCTGTATATCACTCTCAGGGCACAAGTCAAATGGCTGTCAGTAGGAGTGGAGGCCATTTAGTAGGAAATGATCTCTAGTCTGGAGAGAGAGAGAAACAGACAGAGACAGAGATAGAGCTGATATCAGACAAGAAAATTTAGTGGCTGAGAGATTTATAGCAGAGGACTAAGTGGGCAGTGTAGGACAAGTGGGAAAAGGTTGCAGTAGAGTGAGGATAGGAGGACTCGGAAAGGGGAGGATTGGCTTAGGCCTGGAGTTAGCCTTGAGAGAGAAGAGGACTTTGGTCTTGAGAGCTTGATGGGGAGAAGGAAGGTGGGAGGTAGTGAAGTTGGAGAATGGGCTGGGATGGTGACCACCCAAGGGAGGAGCCATAGGAAGAGCTGCTGAAGAGGGGCAGGAGCAAGAGCTGGGGTGGGAGAAGGAGCTGAGGGAGCAGTGGGAGCTGCTGCTGGAGTAGGAGGAGTGAAGATGCACAGGTGCCAGCTAGGAACTGAGAAATTGGAAGGGGAGGGGTTGAGCAGTCAGAGGTAATGAGTGATGGCAATGGCAACAGCGGCAGTGGCAATGCGAATGGCAGAGAAGGCAGGAGGGAGAGAGTTTGAGGACAGTTTGGCCTTGAGAGGGAGAATTTACCTGATTTTTACTTTGGAGAGAGATGGTTTTTATTCTGGAACTGAGGGGGGGGGCAGGGGGGAGGGGAGGAGCAGAGAGGGGGATAGAACTCCCCTATGACCCAGCAATCCCACTTTTGGGCATTTACCCAAATGTTTACAAACAAGACCACACTAAAGCTACCAGCACAACTATGTTTATTGCAGCATTATTTACCATAGCTAAGATCTGGAACCAACCCAGATGCCCCTCAGTAGATGAATGGATCAAGAAAATGTGGTATATATACACAATGGAATTCTATGCCTCCATCAGAAAGAATGACATTACTCCATTTGTTAGGAAATGGAAAAACTTGGAAAAAATTATATTAAGTGAAATAAGCCAGGCCCAAAGAAACATAGGTCCCACAGTTTCCCTTATTTGCAATATCTAGTATATGTATGAGTCAAGCGGAAAAGGTCAGATAATGTGATGCTAGGAAAATGAACCCTTAGATGTGTATTTTAATGTTTTTTTCTTTCATGCATTTGTTTCTAACACATTTATAAGATTATTTCTTTGTTGTTTGTAAGTCCCTCCCCCACAGTATAACCCCTGCTTTCACTATATTTGATGTCAGTATAACTTGTGGAGGAGATGGGGAAAAACAAGTCGTTTAAGAATACAGGTGGACCTGTTGCAACAATGAGAAGTACAAGTTGTCATGTCGAAAACGAGCTTTACAAGGTTGGTGGGGGGGGAGGGGAGGATTGGGACTGGGGTGGGACGGGGGAGGCTGGGAAGGGCTGTGAAGGGTAAACAAAGGAGGAGGCTGCAATGCTTGTTAAGAAATGTACGCATTATCCTGCCCATGTAATTGTAACCCCTCTGTACAGTATGTTCACAAATAAAATAAAATAAATTATCAAAAAAAAAGAGAAATGAGAAGTCGGATGTGCTCCGTTTTCCAAACATTCACAATAGTTATATAAATCCCAAATAATGATGGGGTTAAAGGTGCTGTTAAATGGCCATTTGTATGGGCTCCCTAGGTCATAATCAGGACATGCTCATTTGTACAGATCAATGAGGTGCTTTAAGGCCAGGAGTTAGGTGAAGAAAGTATTGCTAGTATGCACCCCAGGGGGGAGTCAGATGGGATCTTAGATTGCAAATTACCCACTGGTTACGTGATCTAAAGCCAAGACAATCAAGGCATCCCAAGAATGTTTTGGTCTTAGGAAAAGTGTGGCAGGAGACTGGAAGATTATCACCTGATGCCTGTGTACTGGAGTCTCAGGTCTGGGTCCTAGGCCCATGCCTCAGACCCTAAGGCTTCAGCTGGAGACTCGCAGCAGCTCAGTACCTAGGCTTTTGGGTGTGGGTTAAAGAAAAATTGGCATTATGAGTCTGAATAAAAGAAAAGAATGTCACCATAGAAATCCCAAGTCCACTTACCCCTTGCAGATGAAGGTATATGTGAGAGCACTGGGTGACAGGAGGGTGGCCACATGGTGGCTGTGTCGGTCTGGCAGTAGTCCTGCAGTAGGAAGCCCCCCTACTCAGGAAAGCAAGCCTGCCTAGTCATCCAGAGTGACAGAGCCCACGGCCACAAAGTTTAACAAAAAGCAACTTTATTGAGAGAGTTCTTACAGTGACCCGACAGGGCCACAGTGTTGGGTCTTAGTCCATCCTGCGGAAGACAGACAGGGTCCCAGGAAAGGAAAGTGGGCTGCTTGCCCATTCCCCAGCCTCCCTTAGCCTCAGAGACAGTCAGACGCAGCGGGGAGTCAAGTCAAGCAGGAACTCGTTTATTATCACACAACAAGCATTTTTAAAGCCAAAAACCACGCAACATAAAAGGGAGGAAAAGGAACCAACCAATCACTGTAAAGGTCACCCTATCATATGCCTAAGCTTTCTATACTTTCCCTGCTGTCCATGAGCTGTTCACGCACTGATCTCACTTCGCACGATCATGGTATCCAATCAGATTTTAACATAAATACCTCGGGCTCTATCCACTCAGCTTCCTCTCAGAGCCATCTTTGCTGCCCATGTGCCCCACACTGCAGCTATAGTTTCGGGAGCTGACACTGCGACCCCAAGCGGCCCACATACTTTGGTTTTTAAAGGCAAAATTCATGAGGTCAAGCCTGGTCACACACAGGAGACCAATGGGATTGTAACACACACAAAGGATTGTACAGTTATACCAGACCACACACAGGTGGCCAATGAGGTCACAGTTTGTCTCATGATGGCTGTTTAAACCAGCCTATCACTTTGGTTTAAAATTGCATGCAAATTTAGTGGGCAAAAGGCAGTATTTATGGTAAGCAGTGTTGTTGTCAGTAGAGTAAGATTTTACTGAACAATCACAGCTGGGTTAGGTTGTTAAAGGGGAGGAGGACCAGATACAATTTTTTTTTTCATTCTGGGCACTGGGCCCATTGGATCCAAGATGTGGCCCTGTGAATAAGGTTATTTTTCTAGTTTGAACATTGTTTAAAAGATTTTAGTCACCACCCTTCAAAAATGGAGTCTAAAATCCTTAAAACAAAGGCAAAGCTCAAAATAGAATCATACCAACTTGGGCCCCATCTCAGAGTCCACTTCAGTCTGCACCCCTGGGGTCACAACTCTCAGGGTGATGGGGCAACTAGCACAGAGGGAAATGAGAACCAGGATCCTGGGAACTTTGGATGAGCAAATTCACCAAAATAAACCTAGTTCCTGGCCATGCAGCACTGTTAGAGTAAATTAGACTCAGTCAGAAAACCATGTGGACATCCAGATAGGCAAAGGAAAGGTTTATTGCCAGTAAGGGGACCAGCAAGATCCCATCTCACCAGGTGAGAGGAAGTGAGAAGAAGTGTGGCTATTGTCTCAGTTAACCTTTTATAACCTTCAGGATTTGGGGGTTATCACTGCCTTATATGGTCATAGCTATCCCAACAGGGTGATCTCTTAGGGAAAGGGGGATAGGGGCTGATCATTTGCTGCCTTTACTACATGGGCCTAGTGTTGCCTAAGAAAAGATCATGTTAATCCATGAGGAAGGAGGCTTCTGGGCTAAAAACTTGACCAGATTTGCTTTCCCTACTTTCTCCAAACTAATCCCAGCAAGCTTCATAGTTTGATTTTCATACTTGTTCATAAAGTATTTTAACAATATTCACCTTGCAACTTCTCCATTAGCCGTTCTCCCTGCCAGTTATACTCACATCTCATATAAGACATCATATAGAAAAGTATGGTAACATGAATGTACTGTAAAATCACCCCTTCTTCACATATACAAACATACACATGTGTACACATACACATGCATTTCATAGGGAAAATAGATAATTTAAAACTGTATTTTAAAATATGCCTCAACAGATAAACTTAAATCTCCTAATATTAGGGTTACTGGAAAGTCAATGTAATTGTCCTTTTGTCCAGCATGACAAAGATATATTCAAGATGAGAAAGAGTGAAAGAGAGGAGAAAGATTATTAGGAAAGAAATGTAACAGAGTGAGGAGGTGTGATGATCCTTCCCCCAAAAAAATACAAAATATGAAATCAGAAATAAGAAAATTACTAGTTATTAAGAATAGGTTAAAATATTTAATGGAGAACCAATTTGTAGAAATAAACTCCAGGTTAGTCATTAAAATGAAATTTCAAAAATAAAGCCTTGAGTAAAGTAGTTAATCACTAGGATGGCTTTGCTAAGCATCTACATTTCCAAGGATGGCTTATCTCACCTCTGAGCCATTAGGGGAGCTAATCAATTTTTTTCCCCACAGCTAAAACAGAGCACTCCTAGCTCATACCCCACTGACCCAGATATCTGCAATTCAAAGGAAGACTTGCCCCACTTCCAGGCCTTGTAGCTGGGTGCACAGCCTCCATCTCCTGCCTAGGCACCAGGATGTCTGCAACAAAGTATCTAGGCTCAGCCACCTTACTTTGCTTTGATGCTATTTGTAATCAACAACTGCTAGTTCTGCTTTTGTAACTTGCTTCTGTGTCAATTATGAAACTGCCTCTGATTATCTGTGCATGCCCCCTCCCATGGAACTTGCCTATTGACTGAGTGTTGGTGACTCCTTTCACTGATTGTAGGTTTGAGTTCCACTGGCCATGGGAAGCTGTGATATTTCAGAGGTTTTAGGTGGCATAATGCCACAGAGCCAAGATAATTTTCATCTTTCATCATCTTCATCTTAGACATAATTGTTACTTATGAATAAAGGAAGAACAAGGTCTGGGGACAAAGTTATATACAGTGTAAGAGTCCTAGTTACATGTGTTGCCTAGATAGTCATTTATTGGTTCTGCTTTGAGTTTCTGAGAAGTAACATTTGTTAACATTATTATCAATTCAGGAGAGCAAGCTGAGTCTCATGAGATGACTTATCTGTATCCAAGTTATACCCTGATTATTATAGGTAGTTATCCTCATTTGGAGATGATCTTTCTAGTAAGGCTCTGCTGTTCCTCAGGGATAAGTCATACATCATAAACATATTGTTGATCAGTCTTCTGTTTCTTGGAACCCAAGGTGATTGCAAAGTTACTTTTGAGAGAATGACTTGAAACAATGACAAACACAAATGGACACAGATATGTCAGGCTTTTTTTTTCTTTTAGTTAAATATGGTAGCCAAACAGTCTAAGTGCCTATTACAAATATACCCTTCAGTAGGCTGAAAATAAGGTATGTGTACGATTATAACAATATTAGACTTTGGTAGTAGATGATTTACAAACATCGTGGGAAACATTTCTCTTTCTCCGGTCTAAGTGGCTGAGGATATTTATGAGTAGGGAAATTTAGTTGACATATATTATTTTTTTCTCAGAGAATTTGTGGTCTTCTATTTTAGGTTTTCTTTGCATTTTTCTATTACCTGTAACTGCTATCTATACTGAAGACCAATATACTATCATTATCACATGGCAAATGCTGAAATAGTTCTATGTATAACAAAAAAATTGAAATTTCTTTAAAAATAACAAAAAAATCCTGTACTGCTATTCCCTGTTAAAACGAAGAAATACTAACATTTGTTCAAAATGGCAGCAAAGATTTCTTTTATTTGTACTTGTCCAGTAAGGAGATGGATTTCATTGTGAATGAGAGAGTCCTTCAATTCCAGCAAGACAGCTGAAGATTCGTGGCCAATGGATAAAATGACGGAGTCAATGAATAATAAAATTACTAAAAGTAGCTAGATTAGTTATCAAGAGTTGGCTAGAAGGAACTGAATTATATATCAAAGATGTGAGTTATCTTAATATCCCCTAAGATAAAGACTAATCTATCACTATCACACCTGAAATACTGAAATAATCATACTAAAATATAATTCATATTGATATTTCTTCCAACAGTTATACACCTGTTAAAATTGTTTTCCTTTTAAATATATACATATTACATCTTAGAATCAACAACCTTTCATATTATGCAATAAAGTATATAAATAAGCCAATTAAAAAATGTGAACATTAAAAATGTTATTGGCCACGTGTGGGTGGATCATGAAGGATTGAGTCCTCCCTTATTCCCCACAGTCAAGCAAAGCACTAGGTGTGTGCTCACATGCTTGTCAGTTCTCAGGTCATTTTGAACTTGGCACCCAGGAGACAACAGCCCCCACACCCAACTTCCACTATGGGCCTGGCCACGGACATAGCCCTTGATTCCAAGGAGACCATAGCCCATTTTTACATTCTCTTCTTACTTGTTAAGCCCTATATAAGCCCACCCCCAAATCTGCCCCCTTGCACAACCTCCAACACCAAGGGAAAGTCTGTGTCCCTCTCTGTTCTTCAATAAACAATCCTTGCTTGTTGAGGATCGAGCCCAGCCTATTTCTTTTCCATTCTCCTCCATTTTCCCAACACTTGGTGCTGAAACCTAGGAGAAAAAAATCACCAGGAGTAATGGGGTCTCTTTGCTGAGGGGCCACCAGCGTCCTGGGAAACTCTCACCCATCCTTTCTGCTACCTTGCCTCTTTTCTCCAAGGCCTTCCTCCATCGGGAGCCCGAAGTCCTCCTAGCTGACTTTGGGCTAAACAGACTCCTGACACACCTTGTGGCCTTTACCTACATAAACACTGCATACTTCCTGGATGATCACCCAGTGTGACGCTTGAAGTATTATTGGTTCCCTGCTTAAACCCAGAAAAGGCCTTATTTCTCTCCCTATTCTCTCTCCTTCACTGTCTCCAGGCAGGAGGTTTCTTGCCATCTGACGAAACTCCACCACCAACCAGAAGCCTTCAGGACAAAGTAAGCAACCCCATTCATAGCCAAAGCACCCAGACACAAACCTGCCTTCCCTCTCTTCCTGTCTGTGCGGTCCCCAGAGACTCCATGGTCTCACCCTTGCTTGACCCCCTGACACCCTTTAATTAGGACTTTGGGGACACAGTCTCCTAATTATTGGGATCCCACGTCTGCCTTTTCAAAGCTTGAAGGATGCCTACAAGCAGCCAGACAGGCCCAGGACTCCTGCCAACTTTTACAAAGTTGGATTGTTTCTAACATATTTATAAGTTTATTTCTTTGTTACTTTGTATGTCCCTCCCCCACAGTATAACCCCTGCTTTCACTGTATTTGATGTTGGTATAATTTGTGGAGGGGAAGGGAAAAAAACAAATGGTTTAAATAGGGATACAAGTGGACCCATTGCAACAATGAGATGTACAAGTCCTTATGTGGAAAAACGAACTTCACAACTTTGGCTGTGAGGAGGGTGGGGAAAGGGAGATGGGAAGGGATAGGAAGGGGAAACAATGGAGGAGGCAACATGCTTGATAAGAAATGTACTCATTATCTTGTCCATGTAATTGTAACCCCTCTGTACGATATTTTCACAATAAAAAAGGGGGGATCTAAATTGTTCCCAGAGGCACTCCATTGGCACGCCTGCAGCCTAACCTTAAGACCCTCAAGCTGACTGATTTACAGACAAAAAAATTTTAACTTGTTTATCTATTGTAATATGGCTTCACTATCCTTTAGATAATGGCCATCATTGGCCTGAGTTCAGAACCTTTGATTTAAATATTCCCACTAATTTAAGCAACTTCCTCTGACAAAACATCATGGAATCCAAGGCCTCATATGCCCCAGCTTTTGTCCTCCTATGCTCTAGGTCCGATCTCCATTCCCATTCCTCTTTTCCCCCCTCACAGATTCTCCTTTGCTGTCCACCCCCCTCAAATGCTAAAGCATGCTCCAAACAACCTTTACTTCACCTAGCTTTCTAACCTTTTACCCAGATGATGAGTCCCCTGTGCACTTTACCCCCCATTCGTCCCCTCCTGCTCCTTCTGCTTCAGCTCCTGAGGCCCCACAATCTCCAGAGCCTGCAGCCTATACCTCTTAATCACCCTCTGTCCCAATTCACCCTCCTTCATCTCCTCCCTTTCCGTTGCCACCCATTACTCAATCCAAAATGGCTCATGTGTTTACCCTTCATGAGGTAGAGAGGCATGTTGGGCCCACCCTAGTTCATGTCCCTTTCACTTTAAATGAGATGGATTCTATCCATTTTCAAGCAATCGTCTCCATTATAAACACACACACACACACACACACACACACATACACACAAACACACACACACACACAACATATACAAACAACAGTTTACCAGGATTGCCCAGTTGTAATTTTTCACCTGGTGAGATATACAATACATTCTTAACTCCACCCTAATGCTAGATGAGAAAGAGAATTTTTAAGATGGCCAGGGAGTATGTGGATAGGCTAAATGAACAAAATACCACCCTCCCAACAGAGGCTGTCCCCTCATGGAATAATCATAATGAAGGCAGTGGTTCTGAACTCCTTGAGTTCATGGTTACCTTCTTGGCAGAGGGCATGCATCAGAATGCCCACTTGAGGGTCAACTATGAAAAACTTAAGATGGTTAACCAAGGCCCCCATGAAAAATCTGACCTCTTCCTTACATGCTCTGAGAAGACATTACTCATTATACCAATGTTAACATTGAGTCTGCAGATGGTGTCGTACTCCTTAATATTCACTTCATGAGCCAGTGTGCACTAACATAAGGAGAAAGTTACAATGCCTGGAAAAAAGACTCTCTACCCTTCAGAATGAGCTTCTAGACATGGCTTTTAAGGTGTTTATTGGCAGGGAGCAAGAATCCAGGAAGGAGAAAGAACAAGAAAGAGAGCAATACAGGAAAGAGTAACAAGCCAATTTCCAGCTGCTAGCTGCTGCCTTTCGAAAGGCCCAGTCTGCCACACTCAGGATTGGTAGGCCCTCAGCTGCAAGATTGCAGGGTGAGCCCCATGCTCCTTGCTTAAGGTGCAATCAAATAGGACACTGGGCTAAGTGATGGCCAATTCTAAAGCCTCCTACCAACGCTTACCCTAACTGTAGACAATAGGGACACTGGAAACAGGATTGTTCTGCGGCTTGCCCTGTCCTGGGAAGACTTCCAGACCCCCACCCACCTTCTCCCATTCCCTGAGAAAATGAGGAAACCTGAGTTTTCTCCCGAGTCTGAGCCTTCGAGAAGCTCCATGGAACTCAGGGTCAAAGGTGTGGAGGCAGGAGAAAAAAAAATTTTTCCCCCTGGACACTCTGGGGTCTATATCACTTCTAACTTCCTCCTCCAAATGAAACCGGACTCAGCTGAGCCCTTGTCCCCAACCCAATCCTCTGCTTTCCCTGCCCTCCTCCCTGAGGTGAATTCCCTAATTTGGGACAATTCACATCCTTATGTGGCCTCCACCACAAACCTATCTTCATCTCTCTTAAAGATCCCATCACTTTCATAACCCAATACCAATACCCACTTTCTCTGACCACTCGCCAAGAGCTGAAACCTATTATTTTCCGCTTTCTCTCAGCCTCTCTCCTAACTTCCAATCATCCTCCCCATAATACCCCAACCCTGGGAGTCAAGAAGCCAAATGGCTCCTACATCTTGATTCAAGACCTCCTCAAATTAACCAAGCAATTATTCCAACATGCTCTATTGTGTCTAATCCCTATATCATCCTCTTACCCCCCTAATTATTTACTCTTTTCAGTTTTTGACCTAAAAAATGCCTTCTTTACTATCTCAATACACCCCCACCTCTAGGCCACTCTTTTCCTTTACTGGGGAACACCCAGATACACTCTAGGCCCAGCAGCTAACCTGGACTGTGCTTCCTCAGGGGTTCAGAGACAGCCCCCATTATTTTGGCCAAGCCCTACAACAAGATTTATCCTACTTAAGTCTCTCCCCAAGTCTACTCCCTCAATATGTAGATGACCTTCTCCTCTGCAGCCCTTCTGCTGAACTAAACATCATTCTACTCTCCTTAACTCCCTTGCCTCTTGGGGTTACAGAGCTTCCAAGGACAAAACCCAGATATACCAAAAATCAGTTACATATTTGGGACTGGCCATCTACCAATAGGGACAAACTATACCTCCCCACAAGGTTCAGGAGCTCAACTATCCTCTACCCCAATCCAAACAAGACCCTCCTTGGCCTCTTTAACTTCTTCCATATCTGGATCCCTAACTTTTCTCTTACAGCCAGTCCTCTATACTTCACCAGCAAGGGGCCCCTCAATGAGCTTGTCCTGTCCCCCCAATCTCTCTCAGTCCCTATCTGCCAACCTCAGTTCCCCACACAGCAGATGAAGGGTTCCTTACCCGCCATGGACTGACAAGTAGATATTGCCCATCTACTTACAGTTAAGCGGCACAAATACCTTCTTGTATTTGTGGACACTTTTTCGGGGTGGATTGAGGCATTTCTTACTACTAATAAAAGAAACTTCACTGTGGCCAGATTAATTCTTACTGAAGCATTCCCCTGCTTTGGTTCACTTTATTCCCTACAATCAGACAATGGACCCAATTTTGTTTCTGCTATCTCCCAACAAGTGGTCTCTATCCTCCAAATCCCCTGGAAGTTTCATATTATCAATCATCCCCAGTCCTCAGGAATGGTAGAAAGAACTAATAAAACCCTCAAGGAAATTTGAACCAAGCTAACTGTGGAGCTTAAACAAAACCGGGTAAAAATTTTACCTCTAGCATATCTGCAAATGCAAGCACTCCTCCTTATACTCTGCCAAATAAGCTCCTTTGAGCTCATGTATGGCAGGTCTTGGCCCCCAGGAGACAATAGGCCCCACACCCAGCTTCCAATGTGGGCCTGACCAAGAACATGGCCCTTGATCCCATGGAGACCATAGCCCATTTTTTATTCTCTGCTTCCTTGTTAAGCCCTATTGAAGCACACCCCAGAATCTAGCCCCTTGCACAACCCCCAACACCAGGGAAAGGTCTGTGCCCCTCGCTGTTCCTCAATAAACAGTAGTCGCCTGTTGAGGACCGAGTGCATCGTATTTTCTTTCCGTTCTCCTCCATTTTCCCAACAGATCATGCCTGTAATCATAGTTCCTTAGCGAGGTGAGACATGAAGATTGTGATTCTAAGCCATGCCAGGCAGGAAAGTCCATGGGACTCTTATCTCCAATTAACTGCCAAAGAATAAAAAGAGCAGAAGTTGTGGCTCAGGTAGTAGAGCACTAGCCTTGACTGAAAATCTATACTCCAGTACTGGCACACACAAAAATAGCTACTCTAAAAATATCCTTTTTTTTCTCTTTCTTGCTCATATTTCCCCTCATTAAAGCAACAACATTAACACTTGTCAAGAGAGTATTTTCAAGAGAATACTTCAAAAATCAGCTTGGCATAATTCTTGGTAAAACAAGATGCAGTAAAAAATGATTTTTCTGAAACCAGAACTTAGACAACCAAGGAAAAGCTTTACTAGTTAAGAAAAGGGCTCACAGGCTCCTGACCCAGGTTTTATGAGGTAAATATTCCTTGTGTCCTGCCACACATACTGTATTTGTTAGTGGATCCTGACTTCTTTTGCCTCCAGCTACATCCTAATCCTTTCTTACTGAAAAAGAAGCCCTTCCTTAGTTTTTAGTTAACTAGCTATAGGAAGTCAATGTGATAGAGAATTTTCCACCATTAGTCTCCATGGCACAGTGCTTTTGGTTACACAATTTTTAAAGACCCCTAAGGTTGCAACCCTGTAGCAGGCAACATCTGCTTAGTTCAAGAAAATGTGTGGAAAACTTTATTCAGAAGAGATGTGTCTAGCTCAAAGATTACTGCCACGTTCTTTCATTTGTCAGGCGGTGCTTATGTCTTTGTCATTTTCTCTTGTGGCTCTTAGTCTAGGAGTTCTTGTATCCTAGACTGTGCCCTTTGTTGATTGCCCTAATTATAACTAAGTATTTTGGAATGTAATATTTTATTGGTCAGGCCAAACAATGTTATGATTGGTTGTTAATTTTTAATAAAGCCCTGTCTACAAACATTCCCCACAGGGTCATGGGAAATTAGAAGGGGCTAAGCAGCAGCAGAAGCAATATGTTCCAAACAATGTCAGTTTTGCTTGTGATTTAGCCTATTAGGCAAAAATGCATGGGTCCTAATTAATCTTCTTTTTCAAATGTCTATTGTAATGTTCCCACCAAAAGGAAGTAATTTCTGGCCCATATTCACATCTTACATTGACCTGCACATATTTCATCATGTCAAGGACTTCCATTCTTAAAACTCCTGATTCCTCCTCAACGCAGCATAGAGAAGACAAAAAATATTGCTGAGATCCCAAAGAAACAGAACTAAAATATTGGCAGCAATGTAAAACATCATATTTGTGCTAGGGAGAGTGAACAAACTTATCAAATTGTTTATTTTGAAGGAGAATTGGATGTAAGTAGTTGGACTAGTGATTTCCTCATCTTCCAGTTTTTTTCCTAATCTTTGAATGGTCCTTCCTTTTCATATATACTTTCTACAGTATCCCCCTCCACTGTGAATTAACTTACAGAATAGTAAAGTATTTCTCTTAAAAGAAAATTCATATAATGGTCCCACAAGAAAAAAAATCCTATCAGTTGTCTAGAAGTAGGAGGAATGTATCATCCAGCCCAGGAATTTCCTACCTACTTTCTCACTTTAACCACCCAAAGTTCTTGCATTCACTGAATATGACTTGGAGATTTGAGATGCATAATATCCTCTGTCTCCTTTAGAGTTAAAATTGAATATACTTGCTTCATTCTACTACCTTGTGTTACCCAGATTTCCAGTAAAGTATCATACATATGGAATGCAGATATGAGTAACTATGGTATTGGGGTCTGGATACTACAGGGACATGAGTAGGGACAAAAATCCCACCTGACTGATTAGTGTCCTTCTAAAGCATTCCCAATTCTCATTGCAAATATGCCAACCATCACTCACCTTTCACTATGTGAAGACACAGACAGATGGAACAAGCCCTCACAAAACACTGAACAGATTCCTGGTAAACTAAGAATTTGTTAATGATCTTTGAGGGCTCAGCAAGAATGAAAGATTTTCTCAGGCACAGGGGTTTCAGCAAAACACTACCCAGGAAATCTTGAGCAAGGTGGGATACTCTGTGAAACAGCTAGAATGTAGTGAAAAGAATGGAATGCAGACAAAAAAGTAAGTAAAAGATCAGGGAGAAAAATAAAAGCAAAGGAAAAATCAAAACCCTCAATTTATCACCACACATCCTGGGTCCCTTTCTCTAAAATAATCAGTTTAAGCAGTTGTTCTGAACCTTTCCCTATACTTTGCTATTCATACTCTAAATTAGGTTTCCACCTGCATTGTACATTCCCCATTTCCACATTGCCAATCTTTTATTTCATTTCCATGAGACATAGAACATTTTCTGTTATGGATACTTCTTGCTGAGTGAGGACATAATGCTGAGGATTTTGGGAATGAAAGTGTTGACATGATGAGATATGATCAGGTGCAGACAGGAATATCACAATGTACTTCTACTTCCTACAGCTACTTAACTGAAACCTAAAGAAAAATATTTCCTTAGTAAAAAACAATTAGGAAAAGATAAAAAGCAAAGGATGGGAATAGAAACTAAAGCCATTTTCAAATGAACTAATGTTACTAAGTGGGAGCCCTGTTTTTTCATACATACTCAAGTTATGTCTTTTTCTATGTTATAATGCAGCAAGACAGCCTTTATCACATGCTGACCCTATCTGTCAATCTCCAAAAGTGTGAGCCAGGTACATTTATGTTCATTATGAATTATTGAATTTCTAATAGTGGACTGCAGCAACTGACATGGATACAGACATTGTTAGAGAAATTGTGCTTTCCAGACTATGTAGAAATTAGGGAAACTAAGCTCTTTCTCAACATTATGCACGGAAATGAGAAGTTAACAGATTGGGAAAAATTTCAGTTTTAATCCTGAAATAGATATTAAAGCAAGGTATAGGAGACAGGGAAACTCTATTAATATGAACATATTAGAAAGACCCAGGAAGGAAGTGTGGCTCAAGTAGTATAGTGCCAGCCAACCAATTAAAAAGTCTGGATATCAAATCTGAGTTTGTGTGGAGGAACAGACTCAGAAGTTTAAAACCAGGAAGTAAAATGAAAAGTCAAATAAGCTCTCCTCCTACAAAAAGAGAAAAGCAAGTCTTAAAAGTTCCTACTTTGGCCTAGTGGCTTGGTCCTTGTTAAAGAAATGTGGATCTGCTATGGGATAAGAAGGGATTTGTAAAATATGAAGTCTTCTCTTAAACTGTTTGTTTTTGTTTTTGTTTTGTTTTTTGGTCAAGAGGGAATTAGGACACAACCCAGAGGGCATGGGTTATTTTGATATTACTTGTGAACTATTAATTTTATTTCAAAATCACCTGTGTAAACACAATGATTTTTATCCAAACTAGCCAATCTTGAGCAGATAGTTAACCTGAGCTCAACCAATCTGAGCAGGAGGACATGGCCTTCAGCATTAGGAATAAATAGCAAAGCAGACTGCCTGCTCTGTGTGCTTGCTTTCCAGATATTTAGCTGATGGTGCTCCTTTTTGTAGAAGTAAATCTTACATTGCTGAAACAATTATTTTCGTGTCTGTCATTGTGACTTCAATGGTGATTGCAGAACAGATTTATAAAACAATTTCTTTTTAACATTGTTAGGAGATTCTGAAAAGCTAAATCTGCCTGTTTTTTTGAAATGGTAAAAATCTAGGAACTCTTCATAGACATCAAAAGAGAAAGAATGGAAGGCATTTCTAGTAAAAAAAAGTCATGTATATTACTTGTGTTTTGGATAGGCTTCACCCATCTTACTCACCCAGAACTATTATTTATTGGGTTGCTAAACTACATCACCTATATTCCCATCTCAGAAAGAAAGTACACAGCATGTAACAGCTGCCAATTTGAATTTTTAACTCCTACTACCTGTTTGGAAAAGAGAAAATGTTCTTTTAAAAAACATTTCCCCTCTTTTAATTCTGTTTTTCTAAAATAAATCCTTGCTAAAGTTTTCTACTATGAGACTTGCATTTTTGTGAGCTACTCTGAAATTATTCTCATGAGTGAGTTTCAAGAACTGGAGACGTTTTCAAGAAAACCGGGAAGCAGAATTAAGCCTTCATCCATCCTTGAGTGACACTACATTAACCATTAACCACTATTAACAATTACATACTTGTATTATTATTTTTATCTTAACTGTGTCTTATATTTAATTATGAAATGCCAGTATATAATATGCATCATTTTTATGTGCACCAGGAAAAATGTGAAATTGTCAGTATTTTCATCCTATAACAAACTTTAGAATATGCATTTAGATAAAATTTCATATACCTAAAATTTTTTTACATTTCTAAATATGTTTAACCTAAATTCATAGACTATGTAATTTACCATATAACATTGATGTTTTCAAGATGATTACTTCTCCATTATCCTTAACTGGATCTGCTTAGCAGACATATGCACCCATTGTATAATTGCTAATTAATTCTCTTCTAAATCTAACCAGTAAATGTCAATAAAATCTTTCATTTAGCAAAGTTGTTGTTTTCTACTGGACTTCGGGCTTGAACTCCAGGCTTGGGAGATGTCCCTGAGCATCTTTGTGCTCAAGGATAGTGCTCTATTACTTGAGTCATAGTGTGACTTCTGGCTTTTTCAGAGTAGTTTATTAGAGATGAGAGTCTACTGGACTTTCCTGCCCAGGATAGCTTCAAATAGCAATCCTCAAATCTCAGCCACCTAAATAGACAAGATGACATGCATGAGCCACAGGTGCCCAGCTTTAGCAAATACCTTTTTGTTTTTTAGTCGGTCATGGAGGCTGAACTCTGGGCCTGGGCCCTGTCCCTCAGCTCTTCAGCTCAAGGCTAACACTCTACCACTTGAACCACAGCAGCACCATTTCCAGCTTTTTCTACTTATGTGGTGCTGCGGAATCAAACCCATGGCCTCATGCATGCAAGTCAGGCACTCTACCACTAAGCCACCTTCCCAGCCCAGCGAATACTTTTTATAAGGCTCATTGGATGAAGCCTTAAAGTACCATATGTAAGGTAAATTAAATGTGCTAGGTTTAATTAGATAGCTGATGAAGGCAACGCCATGCAATATTCATGCAGGACAAAAAGTTTATTTTATTGAACTGTTCCCCCTGCATTTCATGGTGGAAACAACATGGCTGAAAGGGAAGGGCTTAGTTGCAGCCTTGGTTTAAGTAGGAAATGGGTGAAGAAGAGATGTGGCCAAGTGAGGGAAGGTGTGATTTCATCAGAGGCAGATGTGACCTCAGGACCTGGGACCCTCCCTAGGTCCAATGGGAGGTTGTAGGGGGGCTGCCCAGGCTGTGACCTCCAGGTGTGACAGTTACCTAGGAGACACAGGTACTGGGTGGAGACTTAATCAAGAGGTACAGCGGAGTCTTCCCTGCCTCCCCAGGTGGACCTTACAAGTATGAATTGAGTATTCTCCAAGGGTTCACTGTGATTAAATAAGACTTGGTTTTCAGGGTGACAATATTAGGTGTAAAGGAGCCTTTAAGGTGTGGTATCTGTTGGGTGATTGGTTGTTACATCATTGAAGGCAGCATTGGAAGATAACTCTCATATGATTACTGGATAGTTAATGAGGGAGGGTTTTCCTCAGCATCATGATTTCCAGGCAAAAGGACAGGTTCTTGTGAACCATGCATGAAGAGAACTTCAAGGTATCTCACAAAAAGGGAAGTCTCACAAGGTGAATATTCTAGCAAGGATTTATTTTTAGGATAACAGTATAAAATGGGGAAAAAGGGAGAATAGTGAACATTTTTCATGTTCTAGTCAGAAAATGTCAATTTCTATCTATAACCTTTTTGCTTCCTGAACCTGAAGTGAATAGATAGATGTGGCAGTGTTCAAGTCCTCTAGTAACTCTTATTCTTTGAAGAAGCTGGTTTTCATTTTGTTGTTATTTTTGTTTTTTGTTTGTTTGTTTGTTTTGGTCAGTCATCGGGCCTGAACTCTGGGCATGGGCGCTGTCCCTCATTTCTTCAGCTCAAGGCTAGCCCTCTACCACTTGAGCCACAGTGCCACTTCCAGCTTTTTCTGCTTATGTGGTGCTGAGGAATGGAACCCAGTGCCTCATGCATGCAAGGCAAGCACTCTACCACTGAGCCACCTTTCCAGCCCTTGGTGAAGTTTTTTGGTGAGTGATATCTACCAAAATGAAGGTAAACATCACAACTTACTTTTTCCAGGCATGGCTTTTATTACTTCAATCATTTTTCTCTTTACCTATAGGAAAGTGATCACAGCCTTTCAGTAACTTCAGAAAGGAAATTTGAGGAGTTGGGATCTTAGTTGCTCTTTTCAGTTTACTATCTGATATTAATTTTTAAATTTTATTTTCTTAAAAGATGCAGTACAGAGAAGTTACAGTTACATCAGTTAGGTAATGAGTACATTTCTGGTTGAGCATTGTTAGTCCCACCTTTGTTTTTCTCCTAGTATCCCTTCCCTCCCCCACCTCCTGCACTCACCACCACAAAGTTGTAAAGTTCATTTCAAACATAGTGTCTCATGAGTATCATTGTTGCAATGGGTTATTCTGTGTCCTTGTTTCAGCATTTTGTTATTCCCTTTCTCCTCCCCAAATTAGATAAATGTATATACAAGATGCAAGGTACCAAAATCAAATACAGTGAAAAAAAGGATATACAATAGAATGAAGAACACACAAAAGAGACAACAAAAATTACATAGTACATTAATAACAGCAAATAAAAACCTCTTGTGTTCATATCTTGGTGTTCATTTTGTTAGGCATCATCTTAATCTTTGCATTTGGCTTTCTAGCTATGTTACAAATAATATAATTCCTTTCCATTTACCTATTTTGCTTCTATAGATCTCCTTGGTAGTTCTCCCAATGAGGGCTTAGCTTCATATAGGTTCTCTTTATCTCTTTCTCTCCTTCCTCCTCTCCCTCTATTTCTCTCTCCCAGTTTTATTCCACTTTTTCTCTCTCAGATATGATTCAAATGTAATAATTTGTTTGGCCCATATAAGTTTCTATCATTGCCATTTGCACAATGGGTTGATGCAACCAAGTGTCAGCCCTACCAAAGAGCATGAATTTGGACTTAAATCTTCCAAAACCATGTGCTAAATAAGTCAATGTTTTTATATACATGCTCTCTGCCAAGTATTTTGTTAAAGTCACAAATCCTGACTAATAAAGAACATCACTACCAGAAGAGCAGCCATTAAAAAATGTAATACCACCATACTGGAAGTTGAGATCTAAGGATCACAGATCAAAGCTAACCAGTGTGGACAAGTCACATCAGACTCTTATCTCCAATTAACCACTAAAATTTAGAAGTAGCACTGAGCTCAAACACTAGCCTTGAGCAAAAAGAGGCTCAGGGACAACACTCAGGCCCTGAATTAAAAACCCCAAAATTAAAAAAAAATGTAACTTGCCTAGAATGTTGCAAATGTAATATCACAGGTGATTCTGGTGAAGACTCAGAAGATCACAAAGCTGACACTTACATGAAAAATAAAGGCCACACTGATGAAATTTCAGGTAGAAATAGATTCTATCAGGAACTTGAGAAAATACCACTCTTGTACATGATGACAAAGAATATATAAATATTGTCTGAGTCCAAAGACTTTAAAGAAAGTGAAAACTAATTGTGATGAATTAGTTTAGGTGGCAGAGAATATTTCAAAACAACTAAACATTCAGGATATAGCATGGGTATTAGCGATAGGTAGCAGTTATTCATGAGAGAAGAGGAATGCAAAAGAAACTTTAAATTGTGATCTCTGAGAATAAAACATATTGGCATTAGATGTTCCAACTTAATGGTGACTAGCCTTTATGTAACCTGCTGTGGTCAGGAGATATCACAGGTAGTTTTGAGCTCTCATCTACCTAATGATTGGTGGAATGACCTAGAGTAAATTCTTAAAAAAAAATAGGTCATTAGCTTATCTAAGACCAAAAACTACAATCTAGCTTTCACACGTGATTAAGTAAACTTCCTGAAACCCAGCACTGGTGTCTCAGATCGGTAATCCTAGCTACTCAGGAGGCTGAGATCTGAGTATTGCTATTCAAAAGCCAGCCCCAGCAGCAAAGTCCATGAGACTCTTATCTCCAATTAACCACTAGAAAACCAGAAGTGGTGCTACAGTGCAAGTGGTAGTGCACAGGCCTCAAGCTGAAGAGATCAGGGATAGTATCCAGGCCCAGAGTTCAAGCCCCATGACCCACAAAAAACAAAACGAAACAAAACAAACAAACAAAAAAAACTTCCTCAACCTCCACCAGACTGTCATTCTGCCTTTCAGGCTGGTTCTGGACAGAAACTTCATATAAACCCCAGATAAATCAATAAAAGCAGTGCCCAAAATAACCATCATTCTCACCCTAAAGATTAATCTATTAAAAGTATATTATTAAATGGAGCAATTTTGGCTCATACCTATAATCCTAGATACTGAGAAGGCTGAAATTTTAGGATTGGGTTGAAAGCCAGTGAGGGTAGACAAGTCTGTAATACTCATATCTCCAATTAACTAGCAATAAGCTAGAAGTAAAGATGTGGCTCAAATGATAGAGTACAAGCCTTAAGAACAAAAAAGGAGTCTGGAGGAAGATGGTGGAGTAAAGCTGGGGGCCAAACAAGTTCTATTATAGAAACTAGAAGCCAGTATTACTGTTCCAGTGAAAACTTTAAGTCTAGAGAGTCACACCCGGTGTGCCATCATAATACAGAATTTGGCCAGAGAGGAAAAATTCAGGCACCTAGGTTAAGGAGACAGATTTGAGCACTCAGTTGTGGTGGCAGCTGCTGCTACAGCTGCCATATTAACAGACAGAGCCCGGGACAAAGTCACCAGAGATGGTGTGTGAGCTGATTCTACTCACTGCCAGCAAAAACTGACAAGGAGTGGAAATCTTCATCCTGCTGACCACAGGCAGTCGCAGACCTTGAATGGCCCAGAAATGAAGGGAAAGGTGTGAATATCCCAGGACATCCTCACTCCTTCTCACAGAGCAGAGGTGGGAAGGTAGCTCCTCCCCAACCACTGGAGAAGAAGTTAAAATTTGATAATGACAAAGACTGGGCCAGAGCAGCTAGCACATAACTCAGGCCATGAAGAAGACAATGGAAGCCATTAAACAGGTCAAAGGAACCTGACCTGTGGGTCTCAGCTCACCCCTAGGAAAAGTTGCCCTTCCCAGGCAGAGAGAGCTAAGCCCAAGGCAGGGTGACTTTCTTTCTTTATATATATATATATATATATATATATATATATATATATATATATATATTGAAAATACCGTACAGAGGGGTTACAATTACATGGGGAAGGAAATGAGTACATTTATTATCAAGAATTGTTGCCTCTTCCTTTGCTTCCCCTTCCCATCTCCCACCCCCCTTGCATCCCCCCCACCCCCCCGCCCTTTACCAAAGTTGTAAAGTTCATTTTTCGACATAACATGTTGTACATCTCATTGTTGCAATGGGTCCACCGGTATCCCTATTTAATTTGTTTTCTCCCTTCCCATCCACAAATTATACTAACATCAAATACAGTGAAAACAGGGGATATACCGTGGGGGAGGGACATACAAAGCAACAAAGAAATCATCTTGTAAATATGTTAGAAACAATCACGAGAAAAAAAATCATTTGAATCCTTATCTTGGGGTTCATTTCGCCTAACATAATTTATGTAACCATTTCTGCTTGTCTCAGACATATACTAGTTATTGCAAATAAGGGAAATAATGAGACCTGTGTTTCTTAGGGCCTGGCTTATTTCACTTAGAATATTTTTTTCCAAGTCTTTCCATTTCCTAACAAATGGAGCAATGGCATTCTTTCTGATGGAGGCACAGCATTCCATTGTGTACATATACCACATTTTCTTGATCTACTGAAGGGTATCTGGGTTGGTACCATATCTTAGCTATGGTAAATAATGCTGCAAGAATCATAATTGTAATGGTAGTTTTAGTATGGTATTGTTTGTGATCCTTTGGGTAAATGCTCAAAAGGGGGATTGCTGGGTTATAGGGGAGCTGTATGTGGAGTCTTTTGAGGAACCTCCATACTGCTTTCCAAAGTGGTTGAACAAGTTTACACTCCCACCAACAATGCAGTAAGGCTCCCTTCTGCTCACATCCCCTTCAGCATCTGTTGTTATTAGAGTTCTTGATTATAGCCATTCTAACTGGGGTGAGGTGGTATCTCAATGTTGTTTTGATATGCATTTCTTTTATGGCTAGGGAGGTTGAGCATTTCTTCATGTGTCTATTGGCCATTCTTCTTTCCTCTTCAGAGAAGTTTCTCTTTAAGGCTTTAGCCCACTTATTTATTGGGCAGTTGTTTCTTTGAGGATTTGTTGTTGGGGGATTTGATTTTTTGAGTTCCAAGCATATTTTAGATATGAGACCCTTGTCCGTTGTATGGCTAGTGAAGATCTTCTCCCAATCTGTGGGCTTTCTATTGATCTTGCTAGCTATGTCCT
>NW_012267296.1:1031755-1065991 GCF_000151885.1 Dipodomys ordii
TTTGATATGCATTTCTTTTATGGCTAGGGAGGTTGAGCATTTCTTCATGTGTCTATTGGCCATCCTTCTTTCCTCTTCAAAGAAGTTTCTCTTTAAGGCTTTAGCCCTCTTATTTATTGAGCAGCTGTTTCTTTGAGGATTTGTTGTTGAGGGATTTAATTTTTTGAGTTCCAGGTATATTTTAGAAATGATACCCTTGTCCGTTGCATGGCTAGTGAAAATCTTCTCCCAATCTGTGGGCTTTCTATTGATCTTGCTAGTTATGTCCTTTGCCATGCAGAAGTTCTGCAATTTCATGCAATCCCATTTGTCCAACCTTTCTTTATTTTTTTTGTTTGTTTCTGGGTCTCTATTAAGAAAATTTCGGCCTGTGTCAAGGAGACCTAGGGTTTCTCCTATTCCATCCTGTAATATGTTCAGAGTGTCTGTTTGACTCCAAGGTTTTTGATCCATTTGGAGTTGATTCTGTGCAGGGTGATATATAAGCATCTAGCATTAATTTTTTACAGGTGATTAACCAATTTTGCCAGCACCACTTACTGAAGAGGCTGTCTTTCTTCCATTCTAATTTTTTATCTCCCTTATCAAAGAAAAATGGCTATTGGTCTGTGGGTTCATTTCTGGGTTTTTAATTCCCTTCCATTGGTCCTGAGGTCTGTTCTTGTGCCAGTACCAAGCTTTTGATTACTATGTCTTTGTAGTAAAGTTTGAAATTTGATATTGATATTCTTCCATCACTGTTCTTTCTGTTAAGGATCTTTTTTGCTCTTTGGGGTCTTTTATTGTTCCATATGAATTTTTGGATTGCCTCTTCTATTTCCTTGAAGAATGAGTTTGGAATATTGATAGGTATCAAATTGAATTTGTAGATAGCCTTGGGAAGTATTGCCATTTTCACGATGTTGATCTTTCTAATCCAGGAGCATGGGAATTTTTTCCACTTTCTAAGTTCTGTTTGGATTTCCTTTTACAGGTTTTTAAAATTTTCATTATAGATAGAGGTCCTTCACTTCTTTGGTTAAGGGAATTCCTAGGTATTTTATTTTTTTGTGGGGCTATTACGAATTGAGTTGTTTTCCTGCTTTCAGCCAGGCTTTTCTCATTGCTGGCACACAGAAAAGACATTGATTTTTTAGGGTTAATTTTATACAGGGCGACTTTTCTTAACTTGGTTAACAGTGCCGGAGGCTGCCCTACCGCTCAGTAGTATTGCAGGAGGGTAAAAGAAAAACAACTGGAACTTCTGTACACATAAATCCTGAGAATGGCTCCAGACTGGGTTGCTTGAGTGTCTCAGGAGCTAGCCCCTCAAGGAAAAGCTACTGATTCCTGACAAAACTCAACCCTATCTGCAACCTAGATCCCTCCCAGCAACTCCAAGCTAGAGTAAACAGCCATTTCCCTCTTTTGTGACATTCAAAGAAGATCATCCTTCCATTGAGCTAGCTTGGAAAGAGGTATATAAGGTCCCTGGTAAGGCTTAGCTTTGTTATGCCTGCTCAAACAAGCAGATTTAAGAAACCAATCAAGCCACAGGGAAACCAAACACCACAATCAAACCAGAGACTCCACCAAACAGATGCAGGAGAGACACAAGATTGCCCTCCCCCCAGAAAAAAATGCAGTATTCTTTTTTTTCCTAAATATTTTTATTAAAAAAATTTTCTATATTTTTCATCATTTTTATTTTGTATTTTTAAAAAAATTGCTTTTAATCTTTTCCTTTTTGGTCCTTTTGTTTTGTTTTGATTTTAATAAATGGTGGTTCTGTTCATTCCGAGATACGCAGCTGTCTTCATTTATTAGATCTTATATTTCTTTGTGTGCATACTTAATTCAGATATCAATTACTCAGTTCACAAACTCTCAGACTTAACTCCTTTAATTGTGGTATATTTCTTTATAAGTATATAATTTTAAGTGTTGCATTTTTAAGTTATTTATTTTTCTTTTTTTTCCTTTTTCTTTATCTCTCTTCTCCTTTCCTTCCTTTTCCCTCTCTCTGAATTTAGGCCTTAGATATCTTCCATCTTTCCCTTTCCCTCCCCACGTTCCTCTTATTTTCTCCTTGTAATTCTCCCTAAATGTATTTATTTATGGTCTAATTATTCCTTTGATTTTCTTAATCCATTGATTCCAAAGTGTTTGTTCTTGAGCTAGATTGTATCTGTATACATTTTGACTGCATCAAACAATTATTGAAACCACAGGGTTCTGTGTTCTAGTGTGGAATTTGTCTTGCTTTCATATCCAAGTGGTCAGAAAAAGAGAGAGAAACATAAAGAAAATGGCAAGTCCAGGTATCTCAAATCCTGCTCATGATAATGAGGCAACAGAGCTCTTAATGAATAATCCAGTTGAGAGCTCCCAAAATGCTCTACAAACACTAATTATAAACATGCTGAATGAAAGGTTAATGGATTTAGCTCTGCAAGTAAGAGACATAGATTGTCTAGTTAGATCAAAAAGCAAGAACCTTATATCTGCTGCTTTCAAGAGACACATCTTGCAGACAAAAACAAACATATCCTGAAAATGAAAGGCTGGAATAAAAATCTACCCAGCAAACGGCCCCCATAAACAGGTGGGAGTTGCAATCCTAGTATCAGATATAATTAGTGAGAAGAGATAAGAAAGGCATTACATACTAATAAGAAGATGTCTCATTCAGGAGGATATTGCAATTCTAAATATAAATTCACCAAATAACAGAGCACCCAAATTTTTTCAAGAAACACTACTTTCCCTAAAATCTCACATGCATGCAAAGACATTTATTGTTGGGGGTGTAAACACACCAATATTCCTAATGGATATATCAATCTGGCAAAAACTCAACAGAGAAACCTTGGTTCTAAACTTCTGCATAGAAACTGACAATTTAACAAGGCACCTGAAGCTCCTTGAAAAAGATCAACAACCCAAACCCCAATCCAGTAGATGGCAAACATAATTAAAATTAAATCAGAAGTAAGTGAATTAGAATCCAAAAGAACCATAGAAAGAATCAACAAAACAAAGAGTTGATTCTTTGAAAAACTTAACAAAATTGACAGACCCTTAGCAAATTTTATCAGAAAAAGAAGAGAACATACCCAAATAAACTCAGAGATGATAATGGAAACATCATCACAGAAACAACCAAGATTTAGAACATTTTAAGGAAATACTTCTCAAACCGTTATGCTAGTAAGTTTGAGAATCTGGAAGAAATGAATGAATTTCTAAAGAACATTGACATGCCCATACTAAACCAAAATGACTTAAGCCAACTTAACAGACCTATATCAAACACTGAAATAGAAACAGCAATACAAGATCTCCCACCCAAGAAAAGCCCAGGATTGAATGGGATCACAGCTGATTTGAACATGGCCTTCAAAGCAGAACTCAAACCAATTCTCTTCCAACTCTTCAATGAAATTAAAAGTGAAAGTTCAGTACCAAATTATTGCTTTCTATGAAGCCATCATAACCCTCATCCCAAAACCAGTCAGGGATGCCCATTTCTTTGATGAACATCAATGCAAAACTTATCAACAAAATCTTGGCCAATCGAATTCAACAACTCATCAAAAAAATCATACACCATGATCAAACAGGATTCATTTCAGGGATGCAAGTCAGGTTCAATGCACACAAACCAATATAATTCATCATATCAACAAGAACAAGGATAAGAACCACATGGTTATCTCAATCGATGCAGAAAAAGCATTTGACCAGATCCAGTACACATTTATGATGAAAGTTCTGGAAAAATTAGGAATCTATTGAATATACTTCAATATAATAAAGGTTGTGTATGACAAACCTACAGACAACATTATACGAAATGGCAAAAATCTAAAACCATTTCCTCTTAACTCAGGAACGAGACAAGGATGTCCACTCTCTCCACTTCTCTTCAATGTAGTATTAGAATGCCTAGCTACAGCAATAAGACAAGATTCAAAGATAAAGGGGATCCAAATAGGGAAAAAGAAGTAAAACTCTCCCTCTTTGCAGATGATATGATCTTGTATTTAAAGAACCCAGTGGATTCCACTCCCAAGTTACCTGAGCTGATCTGAAACTTTGGCAAAGTATCTGAGTATAAAATTGACCCTTAAAAACCAATGGCTTTTCTATATACCAATAATGAGAAGATCATGACTGAAATCAGGAAAACAACTCCTTCTGTAATAGGCACACAAAAAATAAAATACCTAGGAGTTAACTTAAGAAGTGAAGGATCTCTATGATGAAAACTTTAAAAATCTGAAAAAGGAAATTAAAGCAGAATTAAGGAAGTGGAAAAACCTTCCATGAACCTGGATTGGGAGGATTAACATCATGAAAATGGCAATACTTTCAAAAGCTATCTACAAATTCAATTTGATACCTATCAACATTCCAACTTCATTCTTCAATGAAATAGAAGAAGCCATCCAAAAATTCATATGGAACAATAAAGACCCCGAATAGCAAAAATGATCCTTAGCAGAAATAACAGTGCTGGAGGATTATCAATACCAAATTTCAAACTCTACCACAAAGCCATAGTAGTCAAAACAGCTTGTACTGCACAACAGACCTTAGGACCAATGGAATAGAACTGAAGACCCAGAATTGAACCCACAGACCTATACCCACCTAATCTTCAATAAGGAAGCATCTGCAGTAAATGGTACTGGCAAAATTGGTTAAATCCTTGTAGAAAACTAAAGCTTGAACCTTTTCTTTCACCCTGAAACAGAATCAACTCCAAATGGATTAAAAATCTCAAAGTCAAAGCAGAAAACATTACAGGAAGGGATAGGTGAAACTCTCAGGCTCCGTGGCACAGGGCCAAAACTTTCCTGACAAAGACCTAGAAACACAAAAATCAAAGAAAGGTTGGAAAAATGGGATTGCATGAAACTGCAAAACTTCTGCATGGGCAAAAGGCCTAGCAAGCAATATCAATAGAAAGCCCATGGATTGCGAAAAGATCTTCACTAGCCACACAATAGACAAGGGCCTCATATCTAGATATACTTAGAACTCAAAAAATTAAATCCCCCAACAACAAATCTTCAAAGAAACAACCGACTGATTAATACGTGGGCTAAAGACTTAAAAAGAGACTTCTCTGAAGAGGAAATAAAATGGCCAATAGACACATGAAAAAATGCTCAACTTCTCTAGCCATAAAAAATGCAAATCAAAACAACATTGAAATTCCACCTCACCCCAGTTAAAATGACAATAATCAAGAAATCTAATAACAGCAGATGCTGGAGGCATATGTCCAAAAGGGAACCTCTACTGCATTGTTGGTGGGAGTGTAAAGTTTTTCAACCACTTTGGAAAGCAGTATAGATATTCCTCTACAGATGATACATAGAGCTCCTCTATCACCCAGGAATCCCACTTTTGGGCATTTACACAAACAAGGCCATTCTAAAGCTACCAGCACAACTATGTTTATTGCAGCACTGTTTACCATAGCCAAGATATGGAACTAAACTAGATGTCCCTCAGTACATATAAATATGTACACACACACACACACACACACACACACACACAATGGAATCCTATACCTCCATCAGAAAGAACACCACCCCCTTTTGTTAGGAAATGGAAAGACTTGGAAAAAAGCATATTAAGTGAAATAAGCCAGACTCAAAAAACATATGTCTCATGGTTTCCCTTATTTGTAATACCTAGTATATGTCTAGGGTACTCTCACCAGATAAGCAAAAAAAGTCAAAAGCTATGTACATTTGAACATATAAAATGATGCTAAGTATAATGAGCCCTAAGTTATGGACACAACAGGGTTTTTTTTTCTTTGTCACAGTTGTTTTTAATCTACTATATGATTTTTTTGTTTTGTTTTGTTTTGTATGTTCTTCCCCCATGGTATAATTCCTGTTGTCACTGTATTTGATTCTGGTGTTATGCATATTGTATATACATATTTCTAATTTGGGGAGGGGAAGGGAAATAACAAAATTCTGAAACAAGGATACAGGTTGACCCATTGTAACAATGAGACATAAAGACACTATATTGAAAATTAATTTTACAATTTCAGAGTGGGGAGAGAGGAGTTTGGGAGGTGGAGAGGGAAGTGATAGTAGGGCAGAAACTAAGGAGGGGTTAACAATGTTCGATAAGAAATGTAACTCTAATCCCTCTGTACAGTATCTTTCGAATAAAAAAAATTAAAAAGGGGAATAAAAAGGAAAAATTAAAAAATGAAGATTAAAACTAAACTAAACTAAACAAAAAACTAGACACTAGAACAAGAGTCCCTGTATTCAAGTTCCAGAAAGGGCACTAAAAGTGTATTTTTTTCCTAATAAACTTCATTATCACTTTCACTATGTTTCTATGTTTGGTTTGTTGCCTAAATGTTTCTCTTGCTATGAATAGGGATGAAATACATATGTATAGGTGTAATAAATCTCTGGACATTACAGGACCGTTCTATTCAGTTTTTTTTCCCCTTTTGCCAGTGCAGGGGCTTGAACTCAGAGTCTGGATGCTGTTCCTGCACTTCTTTTGCTAAAGGTCACATTCTACCACTTGAGCCAATGTGCCACTTCTGGCTTTTTCAGTTCTTATGGTACTGAGGAATCAAACTCAGTGCATGCTAGGCATGCATTCTACCACTGAGCCACATTTTCAGCCCATTTCTTGTCAGTTTTACACTGAAAATAAAGAGGTAAATGAAGAAGAATAGGAATATTAGGAAAATTCACTTTATAAAATAGTGAAAAATCCTGTGAGGGTGCACACAAGTAGCATATAACACATTGGTTTCTTGTTAAAGTGATTAGCAGAGATAAAAAAGGAACAAAGTCTGTTTAATTACTCATGTCGAAGTATAATTATATGTCTTTTACTATCCATTGGGTTAACTTGTAGATTTATTGGCACATTGTAAATAATATAAATTAGCAAAACCATACAGCCTATGTTTCTTTGGATCTGGCTTATTTTATTATAATTTTGTTCCAAGTATTTCCATTTCCTTACAAATAGGGAAATGACATTCTTTCTGATTGAAGCATAGAATTCCAATGTGTGTGTGTGTGTGTGTGTGTGTGTGTGTGTGCGCACGCGCGCGCGCATGCATGTGTTTGTATGTCACATTTTCTTGATCCATTCATCCACTGAGGAGCATCTGGGTTGATTCAATATCTTAGTTATGGTAAACAAAGCTGCAATGAACATGGTTGTGCTGCTGGCTTTAGTGCAGCCTGCTTTGTTGTCATTTGGGTAAATGCCCAAGAGTGGCATTGCTGGATCATAGAGAAGCTCTATGTTTAGTCTTTTAAAGAACCTCCATACTTTTTTCAGAGTGTTGAACAAACTTACATTCCCAGCAACAGTGTAGTAGCATTCCCTTTTAGCCACATCCTCATTAGCATCTGTTATTGTCAGTTCTCTTGATAATGGCCACTGTGACTGGGGTGAGGTGGAAAACATTCACACAAAGGACAAAGAACAAAGGAGGACATTCTAAGGAGAGGCTCATAAAGGCTCAATAGTTATGTGCATGCAATCATATAAACCGATGCTTATAGAAATGAATTTCAAGACATGGAAACAAGAGTTTTTCTTCCTTTTTATTATTGTACCCTTTGTGGTTCGTTTTTTTTTCTCTACTTTAGTTTATTCCATTTTTGTCCCTATTTTCTATTTCTGTACACTTCATCCTGTTTATAAGTTTATCTGATTTAGGAATGAGAAGGGGAAACACAGAAATGATGGAACAAAGGGTGAAGCAATTTAACAATGATACTAACTGGACATTATGTTGGAAATGAACTATACAACTTGAAAGGGTATAGAAGTTGGGAGGGAAGAAGTGTGAGAGAATGAGGGTTACAGTCTTAAAAAAATATTCATTTCCTGACTTATGTAACTGTAACCCCTCTGTGTATCACCTTTACAATAAAATATTTTTAAAAAACAAAGTGCCTTAGATCAGAAGTAGGAAAAATGCTTCAAGGATATAATATTGCAAAGCAGAATGTTTCAGAAAAGAGTCCTACATATTTTGTTTGGCCAAGGTCAGCTGAAGATTCTGGATTGCCAGTGAAGTGCTCAATGGCTGCAGCTGTAGTTGGCTTTGAAGAACGCAAGAGTGATGATGGACATGACAACTTGTCATGTCGAAAACGAACTTTACAACTTTGGTGGGGGGGAGGGTTGGGTGGGGGAGCTGAGGGAGGCTGGGAAGAGATGGGAAGGGTAAACAAAAGAGGAGGCTACAATGCTTGATAAGAAATGTACTCACTATCTTGCCCATGTAATTGTAACCCCTCTGTACAGTATTTTCACAATAAAAAATAATAAAATAATAAAATATAATAATAAAAAAAGATTTCAAAAGAAGAAAAAGGATTTTAGAAGACATGACAGGAGGCTTATGCTGCTGTTTCAGATTTTCTACAGAGATCTCTACTGGGTGATACATATTGTGTGGAAGTAAAGTTGAATTGGAAATCTCAGAAAAATCGAGAAAATAGCTGAATAATGCACTGACCTTGTAACAGATAAATAAAGCCCTCACATCTGTCTGCTTCCTCTGTTCAGTGCCTCAGATGTGCCATTTAGAGTAGAACTGGGGCTGGGAAGTTGGCTTAGTGATAGAGTGCTTGCCTAGCATGCATAAAGCCCGGTGTTTGATTCTTCAATAACACATACACAGAAAAAGTCAGAAGTGGTGCTGTAGCTCAAGTGGTAGAATGTTAGCCTTGAGCAAAAGAAACTCAAGGATAGTGTCCAGACCCTGAGTTCAAGCCCCAGGATTGTCAAAAGATAGAGTAGAAGTGGCTTGTGGGGCTTGTTTTGACTGAGCACAAATCTGTACTCACAGACTAATTTAGCTTGGCGGCATAATTCAGTGTCCCATGGTGAGCGTAATGTCTGCCCTGGGTCATGCAAGTTCTGTGCAGACACCTCCCTACCTCTTGCCTAATTTTATGCCCAGTATCTGTATTACCTAGGAAACTGGCACACCTGGAAGCAGTCACCTCCTCATCCTGCTAGGTTACATCCTGGGCTGCCTCTTTTCATGCCTCCTATCTGACCATAGGAGGGTCCCAGCCCCTGAGATCACATCCTGATCCAATGTGTCCACACCATTCCCCCCTGGCCACACCTCTTCCTGTCCCTGGCCTAGGTAAGTACTGGCCTGGGGGTGGGTCTCACCTTTTCAGCCAGGCCTCTCCACCAGGCACGCTGGGGCAGCATTTTGGTAAATAAAGTTATTTTCCTGCCTGAATACTGCAGGTGGTGTTCTGTTCATTGGCTACCTAATGAAACCTACCTATTTAATATACCTTACAGTTAAGAGATATATTAGTCACTAAAAGAAAGAACTAGATATAGAGAAATCATTGTTGATTAAAATAAATTTTATAAATACTACAAACAAATGCAATATTTGATCACTGATTGGATCTTTGATTTTAATACCATATTTAGATGTTTCTCAGTCTTCCCAGTGTTAGATGCAAGGTAACTTCTAAACACATGTGTGTACTGAGCACTGGAAATGTGGCTAGTGTGAATGGAGCTGAATTTTTTATTTAATTAGACAATTTTATTTAAGTATTTAGTGACTGCTGCATTGGATAGTACAAGTTTAACCTATGAAATTAGCTCCATTAAGTTAGTAATCATGGAACAATGGATGTCAACCACTATTAGATGAAAGTCGGCTTTTAACAAGTAAATAAGTAATGGATTCAGTATAAAATTACTTTTATGCAAATTTGAGCTCTGGGCCTTGAACTATAACTCAACATTCTTGCTCATAGTTGGTGCTCTATTACTGAAGCCGTGCCTGTGTTCCAGATTCTTTTGGTTAATTGGAGATGGATTATTTCAAGATTCTTTTTTTATATGAATTTCCTTTCACTGAAATCTATAGAGAAACTTGAGGACAAACAGAAATGACTGTCTGTTGTGCATAGGTTGGGATAAACCTATGAGGCTCAAATATCACGAGAATGAACACACCTGTATTAGAGTTATATACTATAGTCTGTACTTAATACCTTCAAAGAATACAAATTTCTCATGTTAGTTTATATAGTTAAAGGTTCATGTCATTAGTGTGATAGAAGTGTTTACCAAGTCAGCTATCAGTGGTTCATATGTGTAATTACAGTTGCTCAGGAGTCTGTGATCCAGAGAGTTGGTTTGAAGCTGGTACAGGCAGAAATTCAAGTGATCTGTCCATAAAATAAACAATAAAAGCTAGACACAAGTAATATTAGTAATAGTAGTGTTTCAGCAGCCTAGCAAGCCATGCAATGTCAGTGCAAGGCCTTGAGTTTGGAAGAATATAGACTTGCCAGGACTTTTCTTGCCTCAATTTTCAACTGATGAAGTGTATAATCTAATATGCTGGTTGCTATCACTTTATTACTTAAAATTTCTCAGAGGGGGAGCCTAAGTTTGAACTAGCTATCAGAGAACATCCTTAGTTCCCTCACATGAGTCCTAGGGCTTGACCTCATGGTCTGGGTGCTTTCCCTAAGCTTGTTTTGCTCATGGCTAGTGCTCTATTACTTGAGCCACAGTGCCACTTCTTTTTTTTTTCTGAGTGGTTTACTGGAGATAAGAGTCTCTTTACTAACTGGTCTGGCTTTGAATTGCAATCCGCAGATCTCAGTGTTCTGGTGGCATAAGCTACCAGCTCCACACTCACAGTAACAATCACATATCACATAATTTTGTACACACATTCCATTATTTTGTGATGTTACATTGCTTAGAAGCAAACATAAGCCCACTAAACCAATATTAAAACAACAACAACAAAACAAATTTTAAGTTAGATATGAAAACTCATGCCTGTAATCCCAACTAATCTGAAAGAACAAATAGGGAGAATTAGGGCTCAAGACCACCCCAGGATGGAAAGTATATGAAATCGTATCTTGATCAATAAAAGCTGAGTATGTTAACAGCTACCTGCCATCCCAGTTATACAGGAAGCATAAATAAGAAAAACAGAGTCTAGCCTGGGCATTGCACATCATCTTTTGAAAAGTATACTTTCTGTGTTGAAATCACAATTCAATGAAAAGCCACCATCTTAACAAAAATATGATTGCATCTTGATCGGTGCTAATTTAGAGTATTTGTTTTGAGTGTGTGACATCATGGGGCTTGAATTCTGGGCCTGCACAATGTCCCTGAATTTGCTCGCTCAAGTCTAGCACTCTGCCACTTGAGACACAGTTCTACTTCTGGGTTTTTGTGGGTTGGAGATGAGAGTCTCAGATTTTCCTGCTTGGGCTGCCTTTAAACTGTGATCCACAGATCTCAGCTTCCAGAATACCTATGGTCACAGATGTGAGCTGTTGGCATCAAGCTTTATTATAAATCTTAAAATCTGAATGTAGGTGTCATTTCAAGTTGTTTTCCTTCTTCAAAGTATTTACTTGTTCTAATTTGCCTTCACATATACATTATAGATTCATCTTATTAATATCCAGCAAAAAATAGCCATATACATTTTTGTTGAGATTACATCTAAATTTTTGTGTAGAATTTTGATGAGATTATATTGTTTATAAATCAATTTGGGGAGCGTAGATATTACAATAACATTGGGTATTCCAAACAGTGAACATGATGTGTCTCTCCATTTTGTTAGCATTATTTAGTTTTTTGGTTTCTAGAAAAGTTGTTTATTCAGTATATATTATTCCCTTATCCTTCTCAAGTCACCACATTGTTTTCTTTTTGAATCATTGACATTTTACCTCAAATGTCTTCTTAGGAAGATATAAAGTTGTTGTGGCATTTGACTATAGCAAATTTATTTCATATAGTTTAATGTACTCATGACAAACTATTCACTGCAGCAGAGACAGGTTTTGATAGGCCAATCATGTAATCTTATTTTTTTTAAATAAAACAACTGCCAGGCAAGCTACTAAGAAAGATTTTTCTTGTCCTTAAAAAGTTCTATTTCTAGCCAGGCCAGTGGCGTATGTCTATTATCTTACCTACCCAGGAGGCTGAAGTCTGAGGAAAAAGTGTTTAAAGTAATTTTGAGCAGGGAAGGAAGTCTGTGCGAATCTTATCTCCAACTAGCCACCAAAAAGTTAGATATAAAACTTGGATTAATTGAAAGAGCACTAGCTTTCAGCAAAAAAAAAAAAAATCTCAAGGACAACATCTGAACTCTGTTGTAGATGAATGATTCTGTGTCTAGATGTGACAATGAAACTGGAAGAAACATCTTATTTAGGCTGAGTCAAACAAACATTAATAAAAGTGATAAAATTGCACAGAAACAGTCAAAACGTGTTTGAATCTCTCTTACCTCAGGAGATCAAGCTAAATAAAATAGTGATTTCTCATATTTTTATTATAAATAAGTTTTTGTATTGTGAAAATATCATACAGAGGAGTTACAATTGCATGAGAAAGATAATGAGTACATTTCTTATGAAGCATTGTTGCCTCCTCCTTTCTTTCCCCTTCCCATCCCTTCCGATCTCCCCCCCCTGCCCCCACAACAAAGTTGTAAACTTTGTTTTTCGAAATAACATCTTGTACATCTCATTGTTGCAATGGGTCCACCTGTATCCCTATTTAAACAATTTGTTTTTTCCCTTCCTCTCCCCAAATTATGCCAACATCAAATAGGGGTTATACTGTGGTGGAGGGACATAAAAAGGAAAAAAAGATCACTTTATAAATATATTAGAAACAATAGCAAGAAAGAAACCCATTTGAGTTCTTATCTTAGAGTTCATTTTGCCTAACATCAACTTATCTAACGGTTTCTTCTTGTCTCAGACATATACTAGTTATTGCAAATAAGGGAAACCATGGAACCTATGTTTCTTTGGGTCTGACTTACTTCACTTAATACAATTTTTTTGAAGTCTTTCCATTTCCTAACAAATGGGGCAATGTCATTCTTTCTGATGGAGGCATAGAATTCCATTGTGCATATATACAACGTTTTCTTCATCCATTCATCTACTAAGGAGAATCTGGGTTGTTTCCATATCTTAGCTGTGGTAAATAATGCTGCAATAAACATAATTCTGCTGGTAGCTTTAATACAGATCCTTATGTATCACCCTGTGCCAGAGTCAACTCCAAATGGAACAAAGACCTAGGAGTCAAAGCAGAAACCTTGAAAAGCATTACAGGAAGGAATTGGAGAAACCCTAAGTCTCATTGGCACAGGGTGAAACTTTAATAGAGACCCCAAAACACAACAAATCAAAGAGAGGTTGGACAAATGGGATTGCATGAAATTTCAGAGCTTCTGCATGGCAAAGGACATAACTAGCAAGATCAATAGAAAGCCCACAGATTGGGAGAAGATCTTCACTAGCCATACAACAGACAAGGGTCTCATATCTAAAATATACCTGGAACTCAAAAAATTAAATCCCTCAACAACAAATCCTCAAAGAAACAACTGCCCTATAAATAAGTGGGCTAAAGACTTAATGAGAAACTTCTCTGAAGAGGAAAGAAGAATGGCCAATAGACACATGAAGAAATGATCAACCTCTCTAGCCATATAAGAAATGCAAATCAAAACAACACTGAGATACCACCTCACCCCAGTTAGAATGGCTATAATCAAGAACTTTAATAACAACAGATTCTGGAGGGGATGTGGACAGAAGGCAACCTTACTGCATTATTGGTGGGAGTGTAGACTTGTTCAACCACTTTGGAAAGTAATATGGATATTCCTGAAAAGACTTCACATAGAGCTCCCCTATGACCCAACAATCCCACTTTTGGGCATTTACCCAAATGAAATTTCTCATTTTAACTTTTTTTGAGTCAGGGTTTTCATCTCCAGTAACATACACTTTAGATAAAATATCCAGCCTCACTTCGGGCCTGTGGCTCGTGTCTATAATCCGATCTGTTCAGAAAGATCAGCTTTAGGCCAGCACAGTCCTAAAAGGTTTGCAATACCTCCATCTCACCAGAAAACAATAAGGATATCTATCATCCCAGCTATGACAGGAAGTATAAATAACATAACAATCTACATTGGCACAGGCAAAAAGAGAGCCCATATCTCAAAAAGGAATGGAGACATGGTTCAATCAGTGGAGCACCTGCATAAACTATCATAGGTCAAACTTCAGTGCTGCCAAAATACAATTAGCCAGTTCATATAATTTCACCTTTGTTTATTTTTTTAATTCTTATCACCAATTCACCAATAAGTAATTCCCTTATAAAAAGTTTAATTGTTCTTTTTTATTTTAGTTTTCCCACTATATATCATTATGTAATAAGCTCTTTAAAATCAGAAGCCCTGTCTTCTTGTCATACTTTTATTTCAGTGTGGGTAATGGTGCTTGCCACATCATATATATTCATCCAATACTTATCAAATGAACAATTAATGATTGTCTTTCATACATCTGTTTTTTCTTGCTCATTCTTAAAATATTTGCTTACCTAAACTCTCCCTTGGCTCCTAGCTTCCTCATTAACAATGCCATAATCACACTACTGCAGAATAACTTGATAAGTAAGGACAACTTGTTTGTTAATGCTCATAAGTATAATCTCAAGTATATGGGAGTAGTAGACCTTGACATGATACTACAGTCTGATTATTCCCTCTGTAACTTACATGTTGAACCTATATGTCAAGATAATGGTATTAAGAATTAAGGTCTTTGGGTTTGGGATTTAGCTTAGTGGTAGAGCACTTGCCTGGCAAGGGCAAGGCCCTGAGTTTACTCCTCAGCTCTGAAAAAAATTGAGGTCGTTAAAGGGAGATATTGTTCCATGAAAGGAGCAAATGACCTTATAAAGAAGCTTTAACGAGTCCTTTTCTCCTTCTGTGTTGTTAGTATATATACGTGGCATCATCTACAAGAAAAAGGTAGTTCTTCACCAAACACTGAATCTGCTGATTTAAGCTTGGTTTTCTCTGCCCCTAGGACTATGAACAATATTTTGTTGTTTATAAATTACCCACTTAAGTATTTTGTTATCGATTTCCCAATATTCTAAGACAGAATTAGGTACCAAGAAGTGAGATGCTAGTATAACTTAAGCACCTAAAAATATGGAAACAGCTTTAGTGGGCAATGAGTAGAGGCTGTAAGAGTTTGTTAGTACATACTGGAAAAAAAACTCTCTATTTCTGTCAATAGACTATAGATGGTGATTTTGGTGAGCTTTCAAATCAAGGGAGCTTAGAGAAAGCTTGGGGCTTTATAGATATTGTTTTCATATTTAAGATGTTAGTATAAAGACAGTGAATATTCTTAGTATTATTATGGATGTTAGTAGAAATAGGAATGTTCAGATGGAATCTAAAAAGAAAAAAGACCATATTGTCAGAAATGGAAGTAAAGTTATTCTTTGACATAAAGTTTTCTATATAAAAATCTATTTCCACAGGAAACTAAAAAGAGCTTGAGAGGATAACTGCAGGAGAGGGTTAGACTGATAAGGAAAGTAAATGAGTATGAATATGGTCGAAGTAGTTTGAAAATACAACAATTGAACAGTGAAATTTTTGTTGAGAAGTGTGAGGAGAATAAGGGAAATTGGTGAAAAGGGTGAAATTGATTGGAGTACATGTGTACATGTATGGAAATGTCACAGTGAACTTACCCCTTGCACAAATAATAAAAACCTACAAAAGCTGGGCATCGGTGGCTCATGCCTGTAATCCTAGCTACTCAGGAGGCTGAGATCTGAGGATCACTGTTCAATGCCAGCCTGGGCACAAAAGTCCGTGAGACTCTTATCGCCAATAAACCACTACAAAACCGGAAGTGGTGCTGTTGCTCAAGTGGTAGAACGCTCGCTTTGAACTGCATAGCTGAGGGATAGCGCCCAAACCCAGAGTTCAAGCCCCATGACCGACCAACAAAAAAAACCTACAAAAATAAAACATAAAAATATTTCTAGCATTTCTTGATTTGTTTGGTAGTACATACAGCTACGTATACAGATGTTTCCTTCATTTGAGTGGAGTAGATATAATAGTCATTGTTCTTTCATAACTAAACACACTTGAAACATTTAAGTTACAGAAAGAAAAGATTCATTTTAGCGCATAGGTTTGAATGTTTTTCTTTGTGATTAATTGATTACATCCTTTTTGGTTTTTGGCAAAGTCACACATGAGAAGAATGGGTAGTGGAGCAAAACTCCATCATGAACCATTGGCTTGAGTTGAACACTTTCCCACAAAGCCTTACCTCTCAGTGTACCCAACGTATCCCAAAAGTGCTTAATGGTGATACTACACAATATTCCCTAAGGAGAAATATTTTAATATATTTTTATTGTAAAGATTTTTTTAAAGACATCAGCCTTTGGGGCACATTGAAGATTCAACTGTAACACAAAGGAAGTTACCTCATTCACGTATTCTGTGGAAATACTAGAAGAAATTTTCAAAACTGCTTTACAGTAGGGTATGTTCTGACCTTTGAAACTATGAATTTATGATAGTCACTTTTTTCTGCTTTCTAGAATTCTTCCCAAGGCTATTAACAAAATGTTTTTACATAAACTGCTAATTCTTTGTTTCCTGTGTGACTTTCTCATTACAGTTTGTGCTTTCTCCCAAGTGGCTGTAGTCAAGATGAGAAAAAAACACGAATTGACCAACACATATATTTCTTTGGAAACTCCAATATTCTTTTTTTCCCTCCTTTGCCAACTAACCCTTGGTGAAAATGAATGAATTAACATCTTAATAATGGAAAATTGATAAGAAAAGAGGAAAGAGAAAAAAAAACACAGGAAAATACATTCTTTCCTTTTTTTTTTTTTTTGTCGATTGTGGGACCTGAAATCTGGGCCTTGGTGCTGTCTCTGGACTCTTCAGCTCAAGGCTAGAGTTCTACTACTTGAACCACAACGCCACTTCTGGGTTTTTCTGCTTATGTGGTGCTGAAAAGCTAACCCAAGACTTCATGCATGCAAGAACCTTCCCAGCCCATATTCTTTCATTCTTAACTAAACATCCATACTAAAAAAGTGGAAGATATTTTTACATAATCAGTGTTAATGTGCAGTTAGGCAGGTTTCAATATACTGGTGTCATCTTTATTAAGTCAAAGTGAGTGAGAAACCAGAGATTCATTTTTTTTTCCTAAAACAGTACTGATATTTCCTAGAAAGTTATTTAATTTGGCTCTCAGACTTAGAACTCCTAGGATTATATATAAAAATCTTGGGTAGATTTTATATGGAAAGAAGTGGCAGGTTCAATCTACTACTGATATATAACTCTTAAAATGATCTTGGAATATACAATATATATATATATATATATATACACACATTGAAATATTACTTAAAAACTTTTAGAAGTGATGGAAATAATTTTTATTAAAAATAATTATATTGAAGGGTAGCATCAAAGTAAACAATGCAGTAAGGTAACTAATAGCAATGTAGTAGCAAAACTGTTTTTTAATTTGTGTAAATTTAAAAACAATTTAAGGCAAACCCTTTGAGAATTTTTTTAAGGTTAATGTAGTGCTGGATTTTAACATTGGGGCTCTCTCATGCTAAATAAACATTCTAGTGCTGAAATTTGTTCTTTTAAATGAACAAAACACAATAAAATACATAATTATTTTGCATAAGTAATTTATTAATATCTATATTAATGTATAAGAAAACATGCAATACAGAACTTGAAATAGAACAATTAATACACATTTGCTGCTGGACTACATACTGCCCTACAGGGCCAGATAATATCCAATCTTTTCACTTGCTAGAACTACCTTGGGATACGGTTCACTTTCAAAAGCTGTATGATGTCACAGAGAACGATTCTTTCCAAAATACAAACATAAATACATATTTCATAAAAATTTCAAATATTTTAAATAGGGACAGCATAAATTTTACAACTTTTATTTCTAAAAATAAAAAAATATTACATACAATCACTAAACAATTGCCTTCTTTTTTTTCATTTGTGCACACACATTTTTCTGAGCAGCCTTTTCATTTCCACTCCTGCTGTTGTCAAACTTGCACTGCTTAAAAAGTATATTCATGGAAAGCACATGGATGGTTGATGTAAAAAAGCTACTATGAATAAATATTTTAAGGCCTCTATGTAACATCTCGTGTGGTAATTGGCACATAATATAAAGTTTCCTGTCCAAATATAGTTCAGCTTCTCTTGTTCCCATGTTTTCCAGGCCATTTGGACAAGTTGGAATTACCAAAATAGTGTCCAATGACTGTGAATGAAGATTATCCTAAACATAATTTTAATTTGGCTTTCAAAAAAAGTGAAAGAAGAAATAAATAACCATGGTAGAAAATATAAATCAGAAAATGTAAATAAAGAAAAGCCCAAATAAGCATATTAGAAGATATATGAACATGCAGCCTTAACACAAATAATAAAAAATAATGTTGAAATATGCCTGTGAGTAAAATCCACTTATTTTTCCCAAGACCAAAAGGAATTTTTCACATTTGTCATGTTTATATTTTAAGAACTGCCCAATTTGTAATTTTTTTAATTTACATTTTTCCCTTTAATGAAAGTGTGTGACAAATACTTGTTTGGGAAGGCAGAGGCTCTTCTTAACTGTTACCATTGCACAATAGCACTAATCATTTACGTTCATTTTTTCTAACCAAATATATATAATTAAAATAAGATGTTAAGTTACTAAATGAGACTACACAAAATGTACTCTCTAAATGGTTACATTGTTGGCATCATAAATAAAAGGTACTTTTCGTACACTGACACAGTATTAGTTAAAACTGGAAGATAAAGTTCAAGAAATGAAAAATGTATGTATTTAGCATATGAGATACTATGTGTGAATACATACTTACACATGTGGTATATTAAAATCTGTAGCTAGAAAAATTAACAATAAAAATTTAACTGAATATGGCCACAAAACAAAAAAAACAGGCTGGGTGAGCATAATATTAAAATATCAAATAATTCCATTTTAAGTTCTAATTTCAAACCAAATCACATATTTCCTTGAGGGAAACATTTTTGACTATGGAAATTAAGACTTGTTGCAATTCCAAAACTATGTACTTCGCATATCAGAAGAACCACCTGGGAGCTTTGTGCACCTATAGCTCTATCCATCCATTGAAAGAATTTGAAGGATGATGAGAAAGATCTCATCAAATCAGAAGCCATGGAAGTTATATACTTCCAAGGCCACACCTAGCAGAAGCTTAGAAAGAGAATGCATAGGGGAGAATTACTGGGCTCACACCCCTTGCCTCTTTGGCTACATCTAGCCTGCTTCTATTCAATTTCCCTCTGGTACAAAAACAGAAGAGGGTGCCCAGTCTTTAATATTCTAAACACAATCTAAATCTGATTGCAAAAATCAGAGTTAGAAAGGGCAACAGAAGCATGCTTGTTCATTCCTATATATCTAGGAAAGGTAACAAAACTTTACCAATTTTTAAACATGAGGATTTAAGAGCCTTTCTGGTAATTCAATTTTTCTCTCCATCAGAACAAAAATTGCCAAATATTGAATTTTGATTCCTATTCAGATTTCCATTATCAAAATTTTTAATTACTCAGAGTACTGAAAAATTATTTAATAATTAGTCATCTCTCGTCATCTCTTTTTAAATTCATGTGTGTGTAGATTGTTACTAAACTAAATGTGTAGAGAGAAAGGAATATAAAAATAACTAAGAAGAAAGAAATCTCACTCACATTATCTTTGCAGGGTGATTTTGGGAGAAAAATATTCTAAAATCTACTGGAAGCACTGATCTTGTCATTCTAGGCTGCTTTATCTTCCCCAGATTTTGAATTTTCACCAACAATAACATTACCAACAACAATATCAATACACAGACATGATTTTTTTCAATAAAGTTTTGAACATCATTAGTCCTTTAAGATTCATGTGCACCTGGAAAACCAGAGTTCTGGTAATCCCTTGGGAAACTAAGAAACACAAAGGAGAAACAAACACAATTCATTTAATTTGAAATTTCACAAATTAAACTCAAATTGTTAAAAGTTAAGAAGTTATTCTACATACCAAATCAAATACAATCTCAAGAGTTTTACAATGGGAATGTTATACTTTCAAGACGCTACTTAACCTGCCGGGCACATGAAGAGAAGCTTTCTCAAGAGTCAGTGGAAACCTTCACCAATGGAACTATATATTTACCACAGCTTATATTACAACACGTACACACAATTTAATCATAAATTATATATCTTCAGGTTACATATTACAAAGACTACATCTAGTTTAATCAAAAAGAAATATTCAGTCCCCCTCCCCCCAAAAACATCAATTATTTCTTGGTTTTCATGTTATATTGAAACTAGACACTTTCTTGATTTTTTCCCCTATGGAAGAAAATTAAGTTGGAGGTGTTTTCAGAAATTCATGAAATATGCACATAGAACATAATGACCAGTTAATCAGATCAAAACAGAATATGAAGAACAGATATCAAAAGGAAACTAATGTTTCCTAGGAATACTTCAGTATTCTTCGCTTAGGATTTACTTTGTTTCATATGTAAGATTTCATTGGTCATAGTTTGTGTGTTATAGGGGTGTTTCCTATTCACCCCAATGAAGCAGTCATGAACCTTATTTCTCCCTCTGCAAATCTTGAAATTTTCTATTGTAATATACTTAGTGTAGATTTATAATTTTGGTTTTTAAAACGTTCCTTCCTTTCATCTTGTTTTCGGTGGTTTTCTTCAGTGAATTGAGCTAGAATGACAAAAATCCCTTAGTCTTATGCACTTGGTATAGGGGTTATCTACAGTTTCATTTATTCTTTTTATTCAGTATCTCTCAGTAACAGCCTACTGAGCTGTCACATAAACATTTAAATCTTTCCAGGTGTTAAAATAGAAGTTTATGGTAAATTGTAAATTAGTCAGGCATTGAATGATCCACCTTCCTTTTGCTTATTATATACAAATTCCAGAAGATAAATTCCCAATTAGTAATGAAATTTAGGCTTGCCATGACAGATATAATATCATCTCTAATGTATTTTACAATACACTACACTACAAAAGGTACGTACATATATTATATACATATTTACATGTATATACATTTTAAAGCAGGCCCTTTTGGTAAACAGTTGCCTAATGTGGGCACAGATATTGCACTTCAGTGTCTCGAACTCTACTGAAGAGTAGAGAAATAGGTTTAGCCTTACATCTGTACAGTTTATATATGTTCATTCAAGAAAATGTATATACAAGCAATACCAATATATTCTTGAATTAGTGGTAGAAAACATAAAAAACAGGGATAGAGACAGAATCTGTAAGAAGTATTTGTAATCCCTATTGTGAGTTTCAGAAGTTAGAAACATAAACACACAGAAACTAATGACATTAAGCAAATCTTAATCAAATGGACAAAAACACGTTAAAGTACTCATACCTTCTAATGTTACCTGAAAAAAAGTTGAGATAAACTAAAGGTAAACAGAAAATTATATATCTACTAGCTTTCCATTTGCTATGTACTGGTCTATAAAAATTAGAATGGATAAAATCAGTAATATTGCACACGGTGTTAAAAATTTTAAGAAAATGACAGTGCATCAGAAATAGTATATAGTAAATATTAATATCTGTCATGAGAAGATTTTTTGTACAGAGGGATATTAACTAGATTCTTTGTTTCGTTCACATATTGAATTAAGCTAATTCTATATATATTTTTAAACTTTTGACTAAGGATCTAGCTCTGGATTTATCCTGGTATCTGTTTCTATTTACAGAAATATTTAAAAACAACAATTTTGAATATTCACTGAAAGTGCATAAAGTCGATAAACCTTTAATATATCTGTATCTATATGTGTATATATGGATACATATTTTACACAATATGTGTATATATATGTATATATTTATGTATATATACATATATATGTATACACACACAAACACACACACATGTGTCTGAAAATGGTAAATACCCATTTCAGCTTTACAAGGGATGGTCTTCCATAATGGGGGAATCACTTCTAGAGGGTCTGGCCTGCTGACCTGAAGTGAAGGTGGTCAAGGGAATTACTTTAATTGAGTCATCACTTTTGAGAAGTTTTTCAGACATGGTGTAAAACTGAGCTCTTGTACTACCTTGCCCTCCCTGATCAAGGAAATGTAGTCCATCAGCCCCAGCACTTTGCACCCAGCCTTGCTGTAATCCCATTGGTGGCTGTGCCTGGTTGTGATGGAGGGTAGCAGCCTGTGGCAGGGGAGAGCTGTGATGGGTTGCAGTACCCTCTGCAAGGGTTGGGCTATAGCTGAGGGCTGAGGCCTGTGTTGGTGGTGGGCTGTGGCATAGCGCAGTAGCTTGTGCTAGAGACGGACTGTTCTGGAGAACAGAAGCCTGTACTGGTGGAGGGCTGTGGCACAGTACCATAGTATGTGTCACTGGAGGGCTTCGGTGGCGAAGTGATGACCGTGTCAAGGGTGGGCTGTGGCACAGAGAAGAGGCCTGCATCTGTGATGGGCTGGAATGAGTTAGAGAAGCTGGCATCCAGCAGGCATCAGAGTGGCCCAAGATAAGACATTCTTGAGTGCAGTTGTCAGAGGCTTCTTCCACAGTTGGTTGAACTGTTATTTCTGCAGCTGTTGAGGTGGGAGAAACAAGAGATAAAATTTATATTCCAAATGCATATTTTGTTACCTACTTAAAACAAATCATATTGTTACAGGAAAAGTTAACATTTTGATTCAGTGCATCAGAGACTGCCAAAAGTTTCACAGTTGGTTCTTGATTTCTCAGGAAATAATTCTGTGAGAAACAAAAAGTATGAATGGAGGATAGGGTTTTTTTAATTTGTAAAAGGCAGTGGAATATAATAGAAAGGCTAGGCACAGTCAGGTGAAAATATTTGTGAAGAATTTGTATAAGACAAGAAAACCTAATATTAAGCAAAAAAATCAAAGACCCAGTTAACACTTGTGCAAAAGATATGGATACTTCATTAAGGAAGATTAAGTATGTTCCATCAACTATGAGAAAAGACTCATCACTACTGAATAATAATGGAATACAAATCAAATCTACAAAGAGAAACAGATTTCTAACAATACTAATTGCTGACAAGTATTTGAAGCAACTGAAACATTTGAAGAATGTGGGTGATAATACTAAAGGGCACAGGAGGATTAGATGACTGCTGGTCAATATTTTATAAATATAAAAACACATTGCCAAAAAAAACCCCAGTAATTTCAGTTTTGTATGTTTTCCCTACCAATGTTAAACTCATGACACAATAAAAACATGTATGTGCAGGTTAAACAGCTTTATTAGTAACCACCAAACATTGGAAACAACTCTGTCTTCCACTGTTAAAAAGATATTGTGTTGCACTCTCATAATGAAATACTATTTATCAATGGAAAGAAACACAGTAATGAACTCCAGAACAATATGAAGGAAACACAAATGAATTTTAACTGAAAGAAGTGAGAAGTAAGAGCTTATATAATGTAAAGGTAATTTACATAACATTATGTAAATAGAGAAACTTGTAAACATATTAATTGCCAATGGTTAGAATGGAAGATGATTTGAATAGCACCAGAAGAAAATTTTAGGGTGACATTATCCTATAGCATGTAATGATGGTGAATGCATAATATATTTGCCAAAACTAGTAGAACACAAGTGAATTTTGCTGTATGGAAATATAAAAAGTAGCCATGAGTATTTTCCAAGTATTGAGAAAACACATATATGTTTCAGAAACTCAGAGAATTGAACACAGAACCTTATGTTTGCTAGGCAAATGTGCTACTAATTGAGCCACACACACAGCTAATTTTGCTTTGTTTAGTTTCTTTCTCAGATAGTGTCTTGGGTTTATTGTTGAACAGCAATCCTACTTCTACCTCCCAAAAGCTGGAAATAGTCATATGAAACCATGTGTAGACCAGAAAAAAAATCAGTATATGTTTTATAAATCATCTATTATCTTCTATACCCCATTCAGGACTTTCTATAAAACTATTCTGATTATTATATTAAAATATAAGACTTATGGGCTGGGAAAGTTGCTCAGTGGTAGAGCGCTTGCCTTGCATGCCTGAGGCCCTGGGTTTGATTCCTCAGCACCACATAAGCAAAAAGAAAAAAGCCAGAAGTGGTGCTGTGGCTCAAGTGGTAGAGCGCCAGCCTTGAGCTGAAGAGCTGAGGGACAGCACCCAGGCCCAGAGTTCAAGCCCCACAACTGGACCCCCCCTCAAAAAAAGACTTAGAAATGATAAGTAGAATTACTATAAATGTTATAAAACATTTTTATAGTTTTCATAATTTGACAAATTTTTTGTTTATCATAAAAATAAGTTTTGACATAGATAAGCATATGACACTACATGTAAGGTGCTTATAAAATATAAAATATATCATTTTTCAAATTATATTTTGGTATAAAATATAGTACCTTTTATAAAACTTCTCTCAAAAATTCACCTTCAAAATAATAGAAAACTTATCTTACATTTTATTACATAAATATAATTTATTAAAAATCTCTTCATACTAATGATTTATAACATATGCCAATTTAGTATCACATTTTGGTAATAATCTAGAGCTTATTGATATATTTTGTCTTAAAATCTTTTCCCACCAAATGATAGGATATTGTCATACTGAAAACAATTGTGATTAAAAGAATACTTCTCACAATTAAAAGCAGTGAAACCATATATTGAGAGCTACCAAATACAATTATTATATACAGATTGATGGAGAGATTGAATATAATATATGCCTACAATTTATAAATAATAATCTTCAGCTAATAAGTTTAATCTCAATTGCAGAATAGCTGAGTGAAAATTTCTGGTTTAAACTGAGATACGGTTTATTATAAATCATGTCTTATATGTCTATTAAAGTGCACCAAATACTAACCCAATTTTAAACAAATCATATAAAAAGAAGAATCATTACCATTGTAAGAATTTTAAATGTGAGTAAATACTATAAAAATACTCTTTAAACATTTTATTTAGTAAAATCTACAGTCTCTGTTAATGAGTTTAATATGTTACTTTCCAAAGAGCAATTAACTTGGTAAAAATTCAAAATAATATATTTTATGAATTAGTGGGGTTCAAATTAATATGTGAAGCAACATTTTCTGTGTGTTTCTATAACTCATTAATAACATTTAGAATTGATAAAATAAATATTAATCCTAGGGAAATATATATCCTCATATATCACTAAAATAGTCAGTGTATATCACAATGTTTTTTTCTGTTACAAATGCCATTAAATTAAATAGATGATCATTTCATTATGTTAAAAAGTCCAACTAAAATTATGATTTAAATTATAGCCAAAATTGTCCCAACATAAAAATCAGTGGAGTATACTGAGAAGATAAAACATATAGCAGGGTAATAAAAATAGCTATCAACAAAGAATATATCATAGAGAAGTCTACCATAATATCCTCCTAGGAAACCATCTGCAAGCCAACTGTTACCATATGTAGTCATTCAGAAAGAAGGATGAAAATGACAGTAGATTGAAATATATTTTTAGCACAATGAAATCAGAATTATTGTCAGAATAGAACTCATTTGCTTTGGCTCAGAGACAAAATGTGCTCTTATGATATTAAATACATTTGGACAAAACTCTTCCTTTATTGTGAATGCTTATAATTACTGTGTGAAGTTTAAATTGCTTTTCAGAACTATCTATTAACTCATGTTTATTTAATTGGCTGGTATATATTATGTGTTTCAAGACATAGTGGAGCCAATCTTAGTCTTTCAAAATTCTGATATTAAGTTCATAGATCTGATTAAATGTGCTTTTGTGATATACCCTATCATTCTCTAACTTTCATTAATTTGAAGACAAATACATATTTTATCGACACTATTATTAATGCAATCTCAAAATAGAATTAAATGTTCATTATACAAATATTTCCAATCAAACTGTTCAATTTAATGTTTCTGTTAATCTGTGATAGCAAATTTTACATGACAGAGGTCTTACAAAGATCATTTGATTAATGTTCAAAGATGAACTCTCATGATAACGAATGAGAAATTGCTGCAAACTTTCTTTTGATCTCTCTTGTCTCTTCCTCTTTCAGAAGTTTTCGAAGTGCTTTAGTGAATGTTCTCAATGTTATCTTTTAAAAGTATATCAGATTATAACCAGTATGTTCATTCCACCAAAAATCAGCTTTCTCACCTGAAAAGTTCATCACTTGGTTATGTCAGGACAATAACAGACAATAACATATATGACTCATTTACTATGTTGACACACTAAAATTGGTCTAAATGTGTAAAAGAATAATCTTAAATACCGAAAAATATTTAACCTTTAATTTTTAGCCTTTTATTTGAAGTTCTATTAATGTAAGTTGATTATTTTGCTTAGTTATGTAAATAAAATAACCAGAGTTGCCAACTGAAATACATACTTGAATATATACTTTTGAATAATAACTGTCAATGAGAAAATTAGTTCCATTGTTTAGCATTTGTAGTTCACCAACAAATACAATACTTTCTACACTATCAAGCTTTTTAGATCTAAGAAAATGAACACATGTAATCTAGATTACCATGATTCTGGTAACAATAGCCAATATGAGAATTATTTATTTTCTTTAAATAAAAGAAGTTTTTTGAGTGGGCATGCTGGGAGTTTGAGGCAGGAAATCATGAATTTCAGATAAGTCTGAGGTTCATAGCAAGACCCTATCTAAAATAATTAATAAAAATAAACAAAAGTTATGTTTGACGAAAATATGTTATGCTTGATAGAGGAGAAACCAGCCACTGAATTACTTCTGCAATTCAAAATAATGCCATGAGTACTATTATATATCAATCATTAGAATATAATTTTTATTGCCAGTATTGTGACTTAAATTTAGTGCCTTAAGCTCTCATTCTGATTTTTTGCTCCAGGCTGCCTGGTGCTATACCACAGTTCCACATTTGTTTTTTTGATTAGAAATATTAATCTAATGGACTTTTTTTCCTGGGCTGTTTTTAAAGTTCCATCCATAACTCTCATCCTCCTTAGCTGTTTGGATTACAAGTATGAGCCACCACTTCCTCAAATATAAAGTATTGTAAAACATAGGAATCTATCCAAAATTAAGATAGAATGTATGTAAGTGTCTTTTTTTAAATTTTCTTTATCATTTCAACATAGAGGTATGGAAAAAATGGTGCAGACAACTCTGATGAAGAGGCAATGATAATTTGATACAGAAGACTACAATATTAAGGTTATTGAGATTTGGTACTATCTACAAAGTATTGTTTGTATTTGGCTTGTGAGAATGGGAAGGAAATGTTTTCTATTGATGATGGTTGGGAATTTTAATATCATTGAGAAGTTTAAATTATAGCTGGGATCTATGATATACTGAAGCCCCAGTCGGAACAAGTCCATCATCCTTTGGTATGCCTCTCAATACTTTTGAGTTTTGTAAATTTATCAGATTCAAGAATTTATTTGGGAGGTAGATAAAAGGCTTTTGGTCTATGGCAATCAACAATATAAAGTGTACAGAATTATTAAGACAAATAATTATAGTTTCCTTCATGCAATAATTCTGATCTATTTGTATTAATGAATTAAGTTAGGTAAAAATTTTTGTCTGTTTGGACTGGGGAAACTAGGACATGGTTGCTTTTTGCATGAAATAATTTATCAGCTTTCCACTCTTCAATTTTAAGCCATTCTCTTTGAATATACCTTATAAAAAATCGAAACAGTTTTCTCCATACATACTTTTTCTATAAATTATTGAACTTTCTTGAAAATATATTAGGTTCTTCAAATAATGAGATGTTTTAGTTCCTTCCATCATTAATAATAAATGTGTTGTTTATCTTTTTAAAACAAATTTTCTAGATAAATGGATTGAAATATATTATTGCCATAAATCATAACATAGTTTGTGGTTCTTTTTGGAAAATGAGTCAATGACACAAAATTTACTACCAGTTTTTAATCAAAATCTGAATTTGGCAAAAGCACAAATTAATGTTAATAAATAAACAGTCCTATCCAATTCAATTTTGTCTTTCAATTGCTGAATCCTAGTGGCATAGATCTGCAATCATAACTACCCAGGAAGCTAAGATCTGAGAATTGTGGTTTGGAGCTAGCACAGGCATGAAAGTCTGTGAGACTCATATCTCTTATTAACCACCAAAAAGCCAGAAGTAAAGTTGTCCATACAGTGAAGGAGCATTAACCTTGAGCAAAAAAGCTAACTGACATCACAATGGCTCTGCATTCAACCCTCAGTACTCACACAAAAATATGTCTTTCAACTAGTATGGATACCTAACTTTGTGATAAAGAATAAGCAGTAATTATTACAAATGATGGAAACCATCAGCCTATGTTTTTTTGAGTCTGGCTTATTTCACTTAATATTATTTTATCCAAGTTTTTCCATTTTCTTGGGAATGACGCAAGCCATTCTTTCTGATGGAAGCATAGAATTCCATTGTGTATATAAAGCACATTTTCTTGATCTAGAATATGCTTAGGATAGTCATAGCAGAGGTTCATGATAGCCAAAGAGTTAAGTATATGTGACCACATAACATGATGCTAATTGAAATCATCTCCATGATATGGAAACAAGAGTGTTTCTTTTGTTGTTGTTGTTTTAGGGGGAGGCAGCTTTGCTTTTCTTTTTTCTCTTTTAGTGTACTGTTTGCAGTTATTTCTTTGGTCTTTCATGATTTTTTTTCTCCTCTGGTTTATTGCTTGTGGTCACTGTTTTTGATTTGGGTACCTTTATCTTGTATATATTTATCTGATTTGAAAACAGGATGGGGAAATCACAGAAATGGTGGGACAAAGGGTGAAACAATGCAACAGCAATACTCACTAGACACTATGTTGGAAATGAACTTTACAACTTGGGAAGGGAGATTTGGGGGAAAAGAAGATGGGAGAAAACAAGGGAGGGGATAACACTGTTCGAAAAGAAACATACTCATTACCTTACTTGTGTAACTGTAACCCCTCTGTACAATGACTTTACAATAAAAATTCAGAAATAAAAAAGAACAAGCAGTAAAAGAAAAAATATATTTAAAGATTAGTAAAAGATTGCATTAATGTTAATTTTAAAATAAACTTAAATATTCAATCTATCATATAAATATGGTGAAAAGGATGTATGTAAGAATCAGATATTTAAATTATGTGAGCAATACATTTAAATAGTTTATGTACAATTAATTTCATGCTAAATTATATACAATGCTTATATCAGATAATATGCTATTTACCATTTTCATCATTGCTATGTCCTTAGGAACTGAAGGGAAAAATGTCTTCCTGTAAAGATCTTTCCTTAATAGAGAACTAGAAAAATAAAGGTGAGGCTGGGAATGTGGCTTAGTGGGGTTTGACTTCTTAGTACCACATAAAGAGAAAATATTGGAAGTGGCGCTGTGACTCAAGAGCTAGAGTGCTAACCTTGAGCAAAAGAAGTTCAGGGGCATTGCCCAGGCCCTGAGTTCAAGCTTCAGGACAAGCACACCAAAAATAAAGGCAAATAATAGGAGGACCAGGTATGTTTCCTCCTGCTATCAACTCTAGGTTGTTCTAGGACAGACTTTAAAAGTGATGGAATATGAAATACATCAATAGTCAAAACATTCAAAATAACAAAACAAAAATGGTCCATGGGAGGGATGGGGGAGAATGATGAAAGGGGTGACATTGATATGAACTGTATTCATAAACTGCTTTGTTGAGTGGCAACTCCAAAATATATTTAAAATATATTTTTAAAAATTGTCTGGGCTGGGAAGGTGGCTCAGTGGTAAAGTGCTTGCCTTGCATGCTTGAAGCCCTGGGTTCGATTCCTCAGCACCCATAAGCAAAAAAAAAAAAAAAAGCCAGAAGTGGCGCTGTGGCTCAAGTGGTAGAGAGCTAGCCTTGGGCTGAATAGCTGAGGGGCAGCGTCCAGGCTCAGAGTTCAGACCCACGGCGGGACCCCAAAAAATAAAAATTAAAAATAAATAATGATCTAATTGGTGCTGAGAAGGTGGCTCAGTGGTAGAGCACTTGCCTTGCATGCTTGAGGCCCTGGGTTCAATTCCTCAGTACCACAGAAGCAGAAAAAAAAGCCGGAAGTGGTGCTATGGCTCAAGTGGTAGCGTGCTAGCCTTAAGCTGAAGAGCTGAGGGACAGCACCCAGGCCCAGAGTTCAGGCCCTACGACCGGACTTCCCCCAAAGAAGGTCTAATTTAAAAGAAGTCATGGAAGTTTTTCCAATTCTTCCCAGTGAAGTATTTATGAACCATTTTCTGTAGATGCAAAGTTTCTCATGTTTATGTATTGTATAATATTCAAAGGAATAATCAATTCTGATTTATCTTAGGTAACTTTCATAAATGTATGGACATTTAAATATGTAAATACCCATGTATTTTATAAATGAGCATTCAACATACATATAATTGTACTTATTCATTATTTTTATGTCATTATTATTATTATTATTATTATTATTTTGGTCAGTCGTGGGGCTTGAACTCTGGGCCTTGGCACAGTTCCCAAACTCTTCAGTTCAAAGTGAGAGTTCTACCACTTGGCCACTTCCAGTTTTCTGGTGGTTAATTTCATGGACTTTCCTGCAAAGGTTGGCTTTGAACCGTGATCCTCCTGAGAGGCTAGGATTACAGGTGTAAGACATGGCTAAGCAATTCTTTAGGTACTCCAGCTAATTATGTTCCCAGTTTTAAAATGTTTTGAGGCGCTAGCTTTGGCAGCACACATATTAAAATTGGAATGATGCAGAGAAGATTAGCCTGGCATGCAAATTTGTGAAACTTCCGTAGTTTTAGGAAATACCAGTCGAAAAACAAAGGAGGGAGTAACAATGCTCCATAGGAAATGGACTCATTACAATGCTCATGTAACTGTAACCCTTCTGTACAGTACCTTTACAATAAAAATATATTTAAAAATGTTTTGAAGAAGAGAGAGAAAATGTTTTTTTCTTTGTTTTAGGAAGGCTGTCAGGTACTAGTTTCCTTAATTGTATGTGTGTTTACACATATTTTTAGAGGAAATTCATTGAAACATTTCACTTTAATTTATACTAGTACGATAAATATTATTTTAGACATACCAAATGTTCCAAGTGCATCATCCATATAATATATTTAATATAATCTTTGAATATTTTAGCAAAGAGTCATTATAGTATTTGTAAAGATGTGAGATGAAAAAAATGAATTTAGTTTAGACTAATGACCCTTAACTTTATGTGTGCATTGAACAGATTATTAGTAGAATCGTCTTAGGCAAGGAGGCAAAGACAAATAAAACAACTATAAAAATGTAGAGTACTATAGAATATAGTCTCTATTAAACACAATTTCCTTCACAGCAAGTTAAAATTTTGATTATCAAGATAATTAAATTCAACTTAAAATAATTATATATAAATTAAAAATAGGAGTGACTAAGAAAAATATTTCTTAAAATTGGTTTGAGAAAATGATTTTAGATAATTATAAATAACAGAATCTAATCAACATAGAAGTCAGATTTTGAGTAAGGTATTGGTGATTTTTAATAAAAGTAGAGGGTGGACACATTGTATTTTACTGAAGAGACAATTGAAAATTGGTGACTTTGTGGACAGTGGAGCATTCAATGTCCTCCACAGACTGCTGATAAAGAAAATAAAGGAAGAAATGATGAGAAATAATTATAGGGAGATTGGCAGTGTACTAGGAAATGCTCATCTGAATAGCTTACAGAGAGATAATTTGGACCGTAAGTGAAGCAAAAAATCCCAAAGATTGTCTTCTTTCTCAGTTGAGGAAAAGCAACCAAAAATATTCTATAATGAATGGGCACAGAAATAGATGAAATATGTGAATTACATGCTGGCAGATTAAAATAGAATATAAGGAAGTCAGTCCTTGAATTAAACAGGCTACATTTTCCCGGAAATTTTCTTTTCTTGAAATTATCTTTCCTCACTATTTAAATTTATCCTCTCAACTGTATTTTATTACATATAACATATATATTTGCAAGTTCAGTGCAAATAAGTGCAAATGGTTGTTCTCTCTTGACTAAAAAAATGGACCAAAGTCCAGACTTGTAACTAATCTCATATTTTATTCTATTAGTAACTTATTCTTAGTGACTTAGTTGACAGAGTCTACTAGGATACATTTCCTCTTACACACTACCGCACCAAAGCTTTTGGCTCTTCATTTGCTTTGTTGTTTTGACACAGTTGGGGCTTACAGATGTATGTCAACACACATGATTAAAACGTTTGTTTTAAAACTCAAGTTTTGTTTCTTCATACTTTTAAATTAGTGTGAAGGAGCCAAGTTCAGGATACTGATTTCATTTTTACCAAAATGCATTAGTATACTTTTTATTCTATTAGGAGTTCTGAAGGCTTATTTTTGAATGATAAACAAACCATGAATTCTTGAGTTAAGTATCTTATTTCTTTTTATTTTCCTGGATTTAAATTACCTAATTTTTAAATGATTTGTTTAGTTTGGTCTATATTCACGAGAGAATATAAATAATTATAACTTCTTTTTCTTTGCTTCCTTCATAACTTTTACCTGAATTTATGTCAGGTTAATGCTCATTCTACAATGAGTTAAAATATTGTACCTCTTGTAGTTTTCTGATGAGCTTCCTGAATGTTTTCATCTTCTTTCTGAGATATTTGCTCAAATTTATCTTCAATATTCTCTGAGCCTGGAGCTTTCTTCGGGTGAAGATTGTTAACAACAAAGTACATTTCCTTATTAGACATTCATGTATTTAGATTATGGATTTATTTCTTTAGTGAGATTTTGTAGTGGTATCTTCCAAAGAATTTATTTATATCTATTTGATTGTGTAATTTGGTAGTAAAACCTATTCAGAATTATTCTCATTACCTTTTCCATGTGAATTTTTTCTTTATCTCTTTTTTAAAATTTAATTCTTTATTTTATTTTTTATTGTGATAATACCGTAGAGAGGAGTTACAATTACATGGGCAAGATAACGAGTACATTTCTTTTTTTTTCCTCTTTTTTTATTGTGAAAATACTGTACAGAGGGGTTACAATTACATGGGCAAGCTAATGAGAGTACATTTCTTATCAAGCATTGTAGCCTCCTCTTTTGTTTCCCCTTCCCATTCCTTCCCATCCTCCCTCCACCCCCACCCATTCCTCCCCGTCCCCCCACCCCACACCAAAGTTGTAAAGTTCGTTTTTGACATAACGACTTGTACATCTCATTGTTGTAATGAGTCCACCTGCATCCCTATTTAAACTATTTGTTTTTCCTTTTCCCCTCCACAAATTACACCAACATATAAGTATGTTGTTTAATTTTCAAACATTGTGACTTACCCTAGATATTTTATTGTGATTTATCACATAGTTTCATTGAAGTCAAAGAACATGTTCTATGTGCTTTAAATCTGCTTATTCATTAAGAATCATTTTGTAGATTGAAAGCATGAATCAACTAGTAAAAAGCACCAGGAGGGAAAAAGAAAGTTGAAGAGAGAATTAAATACCAATATCAGTATAGACAAACACACACACACACACACACACACACACGCGCGCGCGCGCGCGCGTGCACACACACACACACTACCTCAACTATTTTAGTGACGGTGTAGTTCAAGTGGCAGTGCATCGGCCTTGAATGAAAAAAAATGAGCAAGAGTACAAGGCTGTGAGTTGAAGTCTAGGTATTTGCATGCATGCATGCACACGTGCACACACACACACACACAAACACACAAATCCATTCTGGAATCAGGGATATGGTTCAAGTGTCAAGTGATAGAGCACTATCTTTGAGTGGAAAAATATTGTTTTTATGTCCACTAATGGTTTAATTGATGAAGGTGTTGTGTACAATAGGAAAAAAAACACTGAAATTTGGGGATGTAGAATTCTATATAAAAGTAGCAAATTAGACCCAAGCAGATGATTATGTTATTTGAATCCTTTCTCAATGATTTAAAAAGACATATTTGCAAAGAGAATGTTTTAAAATTCCTGCTTCTTAAGATGTGGTCTATTTCTTACTTTAATAATTCTTCTTCTTTCTTCTTCTTCTTCTTCTTCTTCTTCTTCTTCTTCTTCTTCTTCTTCTTCTTCTTCTTCTTCTTCTTCTTCTTCTTCTTCTTCTTCTTCTTC